>NC_054371.1:198339490-198421990 GCF_017654675.1 Xenopus laevis
AGAACAGTAAAATTGAAAAGCCCAAGTCCCAGAGTGGGATGTCTGGGAATATGGTAAGTTTATTGCACTATAAGTTATTTTCTGGGCTGGAGCTCAGGCCTGGGGGAAAACTTAATTTGATTCTATTGTGGGTTAGCAAATATTTTGGGAATATACTTTTCCTTATACATGATGAATATCCAGACACTGAATGTTTGACTGGGTATTTAAATACATACACACGTAGAAATTGACTGTTTATTACATATATTTGTATTGTCTGTTTAAAAGCCCTCAGTGGTGCCAGTTTTCTATAAACAAGTTCCCAAATGCCATTCATTTTCTTAATTAAGAAAGAAAAGACTAGATGAAGATAAAACTCACCACTAAACTCAGTTCCCAGTCTAAGCATAAGTCGAATGGGAAAAACTTTTGCCCAAGGCACCTCCATTTTCTGGATGATAACCCCACACAAAAAAGGACTATTGGGTAAAGGGAGGCCAGTGAGATCCTGAAAAGTAGGGGCAAAAAATAGGAATCCACCATGATCCTTGCTACTCAGAAAGCTTTCAGTAAATGTAATATTTTCCAGATTGCCTACATATCTTCCTGTTAAAAAAAACACACAAAAGAAAATTAGATGAAAGTTTTTACAGTTTGAGTCAGTTTTTCTTTTTAATTCACATTTGTTACTAGACCGTGTATAATCTCTTCTATTTTGTAGGTATTATCATGAATACATATTATATTGTATCTCTAAACTCTATTGTATCTGGAAACTGATCTCAATTATTGTAACGCTGCTTAAAGGGCACCTGTTTGGTAAAAATGTTATCCCCAACAAAAGGTGTGGGCTAATAGAGTCTGCATTCTGGTTGGGGGAAAAAAGCCCCTAGGCTATCCGCACTGGGAGGGAGCTCAGACAGGATGGATTTTAACAAAGAAGTGCAAGCGTATGCATTTTCTAACTAAAATCTGTGCACTAACAGTACAATGCTGTGCCTGTCAATACACACCAAAGTCAGTGTAGAAAGAAGCAGAATCGCATTGTCACCTAAAACGCCTGGTGCAATATGGCACACTGGTTTTTCCTCCGTGGTTTAATATTGTTTGAAATTTGCAACAATAAGAAAAATCCTAGCATAATATATTTACCACTGTAGTGATATCCTCCCATTATATTATGATAAGAAAAAATATTAAGTTATTTTTTAGTATAAAATGGCTAATTCTAAGCAACTTTACAATCGGTCTTCATTCATTATTTAATTTTTTTTTAATTATTTGCTGACCTTTTCCAGCTTTAAAATGAGGGTCACTAACACCTTCTAAAAAAACAAATTAGTAAGGCTACCCATTTATTGTTATTACTACTTTTAATTACTCATCTATTCAGTCCCTTTCCTATTCATATTCCATTCTCATATTCAAATCAATGCATGGTTGCTAGGGTAATTTGGACCCTAGTCACCAGGTTGCTGAAATTGGAGAGCTGCTAAATAACTCAAAAATAATAAAAAGTGAAAACCAATTGCAAATTGTCTCAGAGTATCACTCTCTATATCATACTAAAAGTTAACTCAAAGGTGAATAACCCCTTTAACACATTATTTTGTGCACTGTGGGTTTAGGTATTGGCTTGCATGTGCATCATGAATTTAAAGGTTGAGATCCTCTACAGATGAATGCATTGAAAGATGGGGATAAACCGAAATACTGTTATGATGGTTTTTTGGAAGCCTACTGCATTTTGGGGGCAACTGTTCTTAAAGGGATACTGTCATGGGGAAAAAAAAGTTTTTCAAAATGAATCAGTTAATAGTGCTGCTCCAGCAGAATTCTGCACTGAAATCCATTTCTCAAAAGAGCAAACAGATTTTTTTATATTCAATTTTGAAATCTGACATGGGGCTAGACATTTTGTAAATTTCCCAGCTGTCCCAAGTCATGTGACTTGTGCTCTGATAGACTTCAATCACTCTTTACTGCAAGTTGGAGTGATATCACCCCCCTCCCTCCCCCCCCCCCAGCAGCCAAACAAAAGAACAATGGGAAGGTAACCAGATAACAGCTCCCTAACACAAGATAACAGCTGCCTGGTAGATCTAAGAACAACACTCAATAGTAAAACCCATGTCCCACTGAGACACATTCAGTTACATTGAGAAGGAGAAACAGCAGCCTGCCAGAAAGCATTTCTCTCCTAAAGTGCAGGCACAAGTCACATGACCAGGGGCAGCTCGGAAATTGACAAAATGTCTAGCCCCATGTCAGATTTCAAAATTGAATATAAAAAAATCTGTTTGCTCCTTTGAGAAATGGATTTCAGTGCAGAATTCTGCTGGAGTAGCACTATTAACTGATGTGTTTTGAAAAAAAACATGTTTTCCCATGACAGTATTCCTTTAATAAGGATCAGAGCACTATGCAATGAAGGTTAAAGCCCTGCATGCTAAAATAAATGATTACATTTCTGCTTTTTTCACAGGCTCTGTTTGTCATTACAAATGACTGTGATGCAGCATAGCATCCATGAAGCTGCCCCACCAAGCACTGGTTTGCACAATGCAGAACAGGCTTACAGTTCCTACATCAGTTAATACCATTCAGTGAATTGATTTGCAAAAGTAACTGGTTCAAAGTGCTGTGCTAGAAGGGAAAGTACAAGTTCTACTGACGAATCAGGGTTTATCTTCCATTCAGTTTGGTTTTGATTTGCTTTAAACTAAAAAGGTAAGATGGCAGTGCATTCTAGGTGCAACAAACACAATTGCCAACAAAGAAGAAACATGTTCAGAGCATGCACACTTTTGTAATAATAATAATGATAATAAAAGTACCTTTTTGAGCATCTCTGTAAATATCGATAAAAAATCTGAACATATCCTTGGGGAGAAATTCTTCATTTTCTAAACAAGTCAATAGAATTACAATTTCTGCCTGACCCAGGCTATGTAACCCATTTGTTGAGAAAAACCAGCATTTTTCAGAGGCATCTGGGCAACAAAAAACAGAAGAGCAATTAGCATGTATAGCCAAAGCCTTCCCCAACAAATCCCAAGTTCTTTAATAATAAATGGTCAATGCTATATCGACCACCCCGTGTATATCCTATTGGTTACAGTTTAATGGATATTAACATGCAGCAACAATCACTTTACAGGGGTAAAATGTGCTCTCTCTCTATATGTGGGTAGCTGTATCTATGACTTATTACTATAGATACAGACTTATTACAATATATATACCATGATCTGGATGAATGAGCAACTTCGCGAACATGTTGGTAGTTTTGTTTTTTGTTTTTTTTAAAGGGTGCAAATTTGGATTACATGACACATGATTTTTCTAAAGGAGATTCTTACGGGAAAAAAAAGATTTGGTCGGAAATAAATGGTATATATAAAAAGACCTTGTAATCGAAATAATCTGTTAAAACTTTTATTAAAAAATGAACATGTTTTTAACCTATATTATCTTTCTTTCCCAGCCTCTCGGAAAACTCAGTTTATAATGA
Source organism: Xenopus laevis (assembly GCF_017654675.1). NCBI lineage: Eukaryota > Metazoa > Chordata > Amphibia > Anura > Pipidae > Xenopus > Xenopus laevis. The sequence continues at coordinate 198,342,987 of NC_054371.1, forward strand.
GCCCTGCCCTTCCTTCATTGCTGCAAATGTTGCAGGTTTATAAAGCTAAATGTAATAAAAGCCATAATTGCTCTGGTGTAGTAACACATAGCAACCCATAAAGTGTGTTTTTAAAAAGGTTACAAGTAAATAATACCTGCCGATTGGCTGATATAGATCAAAAGACCTGTAGCAAACTTTGAACCTTTTATTATACTGTATAGCCCCAATAAACTTCAACATGGAAGGGAGAATAAGATTAAAAACTTTCACACATCCCATGACTGCACTGATGGGAGTACAAATAAGGATCAATCTACCATAGGCCTCCTAGTGTTCTACAATCATCTTATCAGAGGCTAGCAGGGTGCATGGCCTAGCAGGGCAATTGGTCTTGGCTGATATCACAGGTGCTGGATTCATTACAAATTATATGGTATTGACTTTCTATAGGCATAGTATTAGCAAGAAAGTAACCTAGTAAATTGTTGCATGGGCAGAACCAGGAACTACAATAACAACTATGGAAACAAAGTCGATTCATGTAACAAAATAAAAATCAGGATAATGTTACGTGTAAGGCCAAGGCGAGGTCTCATTGAGAAGGCCTTTTTACTGTTGTTAGCTAAAAAACAAAGTCCTGGCTTTTATTTTCCTACTGACTTACTTCTAGTTTTAAAGGAGAAGGAAAGTATTCTACCTCTTGGGAGTGCCAAATGTTAGGCACCCCCAAGTTATTGTATTTACTTACCTGAAACCTCGGGCCGGTGCTCTTATCAGCAGAAAACTACACCGGCCCAGGGTTCTTCCAGTGAGCACCACAGATCGATTCTCTTCCGGTTTCTTCTTTCTTCAAATTTCCCGGTGCAGATGCATGTGGAGTAAAACTAAATAGCCAGTAAAAGTTTGGCTTTTCGCTCTACTGCGCATGCGCAACCGCAAGATGATAACTTTGTGGTGCTCACTGGAATAACCCCGGGCCGGTGCAGTTTTCAGCTGATGGGAGCACCAACCCGGGGTTTCAGGTAAGTCATTACAATCACTTGGGGGTGCCTAACATTTGGCAACCCGAAGTGGTAGAAGACTTTCCTTTTCCTTTCAGTGTATACAATTAACCATCAGGGAATTTCAATACTTACAAGTTACTATCTTGACATTAAGAAGGAGGTTTGCATTGAGAATGAAGGTCACTAGGTTAAGCCCCTCTTCCAAAAGCAACAAGACCTCTTTATTAGTAGGACTGCTTTCTACCAGCGCATCTAAAACACAAGTGATATTGTTCCAACACAAAAAAGGGGGAAAAACATAATTAGAAAAAATGCTTTATACATCCTTGTACAGAATTCATGTGTATATATCAACAATCAATAATGGACAATCATAAGTAAAGGAACAGGCACTTATATTATTGATCATTCAGGAGGCAAAGTTATGGACTGAAGGCATGAGTTTCTGCATTAAATCTGGTCTTTTTAGTATAAATACTATGGGGCAATAACGAATGATCTTTTACGAGCAGTAACTGATGTGTACGTTTATAAATCAAATTTGTTTCCATGCTGGATAGAATCACTCCAGAGCTGACAATACAATATCATATGGACTGACATATCATATGAATGTTGGCACAGTTCAGTAGCAGCGCTGAATACAATGTACAGAAAATCATTAAAAATGTATGTGTTCACTATAATATGCTGTGATCTTTCTGGATTCCCCATTTTAATCTTTAATAAATTTGCCCCTGGTACATTAAATTTAAAAACAAGTTTCCCCTAATAATCCAAAAAAATAAACACTTGTATGACAATGTTTTGTCTACTGTTTTTCAGTGCACTAAAGTCAACTAACAAGGGTTAGACTATTTTCCTAAATCTGAAAACTGCAAAAATCCTGGTGAAGACCAGAAAGCTACTGGCATTATGTATGCCACAATAATTATTACAAAAAAAACCTCCTATATTCTTAATTATATATAATTAAATATTTGCGGCAAATTTCTTCATTTCACTGTGAGCGAATAGATTCGGAAATCAGAAATTCAGAAGTCAGAAAAGTTGCAGGTATAAAAACTGCAGCTCGTGTCAAAATTGACACGTGTCAAAATTATTTTGACCCCAATTGACCTCAATGCATTTCGCAAATTTTTCAGCGAAACGGCACCGATTCGCCCATCACTACATATAATTCTATTTATAATTCTATATATATATATATATATATATATAATGTTAAAAATAAAGCTGATATTGGGGGGAAAAGGTCATATTTTCATAATGAATATGAAAGATTTCACACCTACAACAGGCTGCTGTCTCAAAGGTTTAACAGAGTGGTAACACAGATTTTTTCATACGCACAACATCGTACAGGTATAGGACCTGTTATCCAGAATAATTGGGACCTGAGGTTTTCCGGATCAGGAATGTTTCTGTAATTTGAATCTCCATACCTTAAGTCTACTAAAAGATCATTTAAATATGAATTAAACCCAATAGGGCTGTTTTGCACTCAACAAGGGTTTCATTAGTACTACAGAAAAAAAGAATTAAAAGAAATTGAATTATTTGATTTTAATGGAATCCATGGGAGAAGGCCTTCAGAGCTTTCTGGATAATGGGTTTCCAGATAATGGATCCTACTCCTGTAGTACTGACAGGTGATGAAACAGACCTACCTCCACCCTCACCAGAAGCCAGTAAAAGAGGCGGCAGCTTTTCGTCATCATCTGGTATCAGATTTAGATCTCGGCCAACACATTTATCGAGCCCACACAACATAGAATAATCTGATGGAGAACTGACTTTGAAGGCACTTGGGGCATCTGTTAAGGATTTCTCCACACAAGAGTCTACTGGTGAGGTCTCCAAATTTTTCCCTTCTGTGTGCTCTTTTAAGTTATTGGGAGGCTGGTCAGCGCTCTGAAATATAAGGAATATTTTATTCTGTTAATAAAAACACAAACTGTAGATGTTAAATGGTTTGAACTTCAAAGTTAATTTTTTTTAAAAAAAATGGCTGTCAATTTGAAGGCAAGCAGGGATCAATGGAAAAATTTAATTAAAGGGATAATGTCATGGGAAAAAACGTTTTTCTTCAAAACGCATCAGTTACTAGTGTTGCTCCAGCAGAATTCTGCACTGAAATCCATTTCTCTAAAGAGCAAACACATTTACTTTATATTTCATTTTGAAATCTGACATGAGGCTAGAAGTATTGTCAGTTTCCCAGCTGCCCTCAGTCATGCTCAGATAAACTTCAGTCACTCTTTGCTGCTGTACTGCAAGTTGCAGTGATATCACCCCGCCCACCCAGCAGCCTAAAAACAGAACAATGGGAAGGTAACCAGATAGCAGCTCCCTAACAAAAAATAACAGCTGCCCGGTAGATCTAAGAACAGCACCCAATAGTAAAATCCAGGTCCCGCTGCAACACATTCAGTTACATTGAGTAGGAGAAACAATAGCCTGCCAGAAAGCATTTCCATCCTAAAGCACATGACCAGGCAAAATGACCTAAGATTGGTGTGTAGTATATTGGTGTGTAGTACCTGTCAGTACTAAACACCAATATTACAACTAAACTTGCTGGTTCAGGAATTACATTTTATATTGTTGAGTGAATTATTTGCAGTGTAAACAGTGTAATTTAGAAATAAAAACTACATCATAAAAATCAGGACAGAATCCCTTTAAATTCTGAGGTATTTCTAGCCCATAGATAGGCTGGGACCTCATCCATCCCAGAAGCCTTTAGTTGGACTGCACAGTAATACTGCAATCGGTTTGTTTCTGTCTGTGTATGGTAAAGTTAGTTTTCAGGACGAGATATCTACAAAGGAAAAAGGAAGAAAGTTGGCCATTCTGCGTGTAGCAGCTCTACTGAGGAAGAGTGAAGCCGCTCTACTGAGGAAGAGTGAAGCCCAGTGTTTAATTACTGATAAAACGATGTGTTCTTAAACAGAGAAATATGCAGAGGCAACAAAATCTTCCATATTCGATATTTTCAGGCACAAATTAGTAAAAGATGATGAAAACATGAATAAATGTACTGCATGAATACAAGGGTTAACTACGCAACCAGATTAAACATGTCACATACTGTTATTCCTAGATTGTGGATTTGACTTTGAGTATAACTTTATAATGGCTGTAATTATACAGAATGATCGTATATGGCTTAGGCACACACTTAACTGTACAAAAGCCTGGGTGCAACCAGAACACAAGTAATAGAAATATACAAGTATGCGGATGATGCCAGGGATTTAACAAATGTTACACTAAACAGACAGATTATGCAATGCTACAATACAAGTACTAGAAATCTTTCTTTAACATTTAATGAAACTCGCTTAAGTGCCCTTCAAGGTTCGAACAAATCACTGAAAGCCTTTTAAAAGTTAATATATTACCATAAAAATATATTTGAAGTCATATTAACTTTTGTGGAGAGGAAACACCCTACCTCCAAACTGTGCAGGAATCTTCTGTGACTGTATCAAGCTCTAGTTACCATGTTCATTAAACATGTGTTAAGTGGCAGATTTATCAAGGGTCGAATAGTCAATTAGAAATTTTTGGAGTTTAAAAATTCACACATTCGAATTTTTGAATGTGAGATTGATCACAACTCGGCCAAGGAAACAGTCCAAATTTGAATATTCGCCACTTAATACCTACCGAGTTCATGTACAATCAATGGCAGAGGTCTACTGAGCCATTTGAAGATGTTAATAGCCTTCCTAAAATTCAAGGTTTTTTTGGGAAAAAAATTTGATACCTACAAATCAAATACCATTTACATTTTCGGGTCGGAACCATTCCATCAAATATTAGACATTAAAAAAATTTCTTAAAATCACCTCCCAGTTGAATTGTGAGTATATTCGAATTTAAAAAAATTCACATGGAATTCAAAATTCGACCTTTGATAAATGGGCAATGGGCCTCCCCATGTCTGCATTCCTGGTAAACTCAAACACTATGAAATATATGGGAGGAATCTTCTGTGAGTGTATCAAGCTGTAGGATAATTTTTCAGTGACAACAAGAGCAAGTTACCATGTCCTTTAAACATGTGTATGTTAAATGTCTGCATTCCTGGTAAACTAATCTTATTCAAACACTATTAAATAAACAGGGGAAAAAAACAGTACATGGTTACTGAAAGTTCCTCCTGCACTAATGAATTTTAACTGTACTACAGCATTTGATTTCTTGTATAAATGTTACTTTCAAACAAATATGAAGATTGGAACCATGCTAAATTCACACTCAACTACTGGGACATACTTCTAATAGTAACTGGAATCCTGTAAAAGCCAACGCTGGGTACCTATGGTGGGTGTCAGGCCACACGAGCAGAATCGGGGAGATTAGTCGCCCCAGCAAGAAATCTCCTCTTCTTCGAGGTGACAATCTCCCCGAACTGCCTTCCCTCTGCCCTCCGCCGGCTATAATGAAAATCATTTGTGGGAAGGCACACGCGGTGCTTCGTTTTCCAAAGTCACCCGAAGTTTCCTTGTAAGGCGACTTTGGAAAATGAATCGTCGCGTGTGCCTTCCCTCAGACGACTTTCATTATAGCCGGCGGAGGGCAGGGAGAAGGCAGTTCGGGGAGATTGTCGCCCCGAAGAAGAGGAGATTTGTCGCTGGGGTGAGTAATCTTCCCGAATCTGCTTGTGTGGCCAGACCCTTAAAAGTTTCATTTGTCTTTGCGGTTTTTTTTTTTGTTCTATATATTTTTTTTTTTTTAAATTATGTTACTGGTCCTTTAAGCCAACCGTGCCCTAAAGTAAACTTCTCCTCTTTCTTTATCTATGTTAAAGCTACTCCATACATAAAATGTGTTCCCACTAAATACTCCGTGTGCAGAAAAAAGGGTGGGTCACAAGAAGTATAAAAATGATGCGTTTTCACACAGAATTTTTTGAGCGCACCACAATAGTTGCCTAGATGGAACACTGCTGTCTGCAAACAGTTCAATTTTCTCACCATGGGAGAATCTGGTAAGCTGCAAGCTGTTGGACTTAAGTCCTGTGAGGACCTCTTGACAAAAGATGTAAATTTGGTTGTGTCTGCAACTTCCCCATTAGGTAGAAGACCATCAGCAAACCAGACCCTTTTGGGTTCTTTCTGACTCCCTGTGGGGAAAGAAACGTTTATTAAGACAACAAATGCAGCCAAAGGGTATATAAAAAGCAACTCTGAAACAACCAAGTAAAAAAATTCCGTCTCAAACTCAAACTCTGAAAGGTAAATAAATATAAAAAGTGTTAAAAACTGCTTGTGAAGTCTGTCTGTTATACTCATTGCATATTTTCTGTACTACAGAGGTTTTCAACCCAAAGTAGGAAACAATGAAATGCTGTGACATTAGAAAGACTTGTGTATATAAAGTGATGACATTAGCGCTTACCTTAAAACAAATACATAATTTTAACTTCAAAAACAGTGACAAATGCAGTAGCTAATGGGGGACAGAAGCTATTTAAATACTAATTGAATCTATTTCTTTTCCATGGCTTTACAAGATAATTATCTTTTTAGGGTGTCAGTGAGCGCTGCAATGATGGGATCCAAGTTGTAGATTTAATATAAATGTTATATAAATTAATATGGTCTCCTGTGCTTCCACCCCCTTGTATATTCTGTGCCAGCTGCTGGAATAGTGACACAACTTCCCTCCAACCCTACACAACTAAACAAAAGGAGCCCTGTTACTTCATTTGGCAATGAAACAAATCTCATCACAATCCAAAAAATATGAATTAGGGAAAACATTTGATAATAATATTCCTGCCAATGCCACTCTCTGATCCAGGAGGGTTGTGGGATAGTAGGGGTGTTAATTAGTGTCAGTGGGAGTAACAAGGCATTGGGAATACTGGAGCGATTACAGATCAAATATAAAATTCACAGATGTTTCCAATGTTCCATAAGCTCTCAAGGCATTTTCTACTCACTTTTATATCAGTCGCTTCATACACAATGGAAAGTTCCAGTACTGGCTGCTTCTGGTCTGCAAATGCACAATGCAGTGTTTTCAAACCAAGAACCCACAGTACTGGCACTTTCATGTAATTTGCCTTTACTTCCAATTGACTGTAATGCAGTTTCATGGGCTTATCTCTGCATTCATGTCTCACAAGTGGGGCTGGCATTTAAAGGGCACCTATCACAGCCAAAATCAAACACATTAACAATCTCACCAGTACAAGCTAAACACGTTTAATCAAACTACATATATAGTTTTTTGAAAAAACTGCAGGTTTTAAAAAAATCCCTTACTTTGTCAAATGGGTTCTTTCACTGAGGGAGGCCATACTGTGACTATAACAGAGACTCTAATATGCAAATTTCAGGAGCATGTTCAGATTGTAACACTGCTTTGAGTATTCTACCCAGAATGCCTTGTTTAAGTAAACTCCTCCACTAGAAGTATCAGGATATTTCCCCATCTTGTCATTATGCAAATGAAGGGCACACAGTAACTTCCAGCAGGTGGCAGCACTACTGAACAGCAGCTAACACAGAGGTTTGGCTGATTTGAAAATAGCTTACAAGGGTTGATAAGCAAGCAAGGAATTTCAACTGAGCATGTGCAAGATTTCAGAGCTACAGTTGGCTGGGAAGATATAGGTAGGAGGAGCCAGTGAAATCCAAGATGCCTGCCTCAGCTAGAACTGCAGGGGAGATCTTGCAGAAGGTATAGTGAGCTGATCATTTACATTATACAAACAATTCTAACTGTTTTAAAAATCGGATTTCTTGAACTTTCACATAGTGTATTTACTTAGTAAATGATTTTGGTCATGATTGGTGCCCTTTAAGGTTGCCACCTTTTCTTTAAAGGGGAAAAAGCGAAATGGAAACTATTAGCTACATCTTACTGAAATAAATTCTCTAAATATAATCAATTAAATATTCTGAACCGTTTTTGAAATATCCAAGTTACTCTTCACTCTCCCTCCTCTCAGCATCTTTTACTCTGCATTCTGTCTTCTTGTAGGAGTTGGGAGTCTGATTTTGAATGATAGTTGAATCCAATATATCTTTTAGGGGGGTTTCTTTTGCCTAGATGATGTATTAGAGCTCACTCTATTAAAATCACCAGAAATCCTATTTCTCTACATGCAGAATTTGTGCCAAAGTCAGTTATTTTGTTGTATTTTGTTTGTGCTGAAGTTCATTGTTTGAATGAGCTCTAATACATCTGCTAGGAACTGGAGCCCCCCCTATAAGATATATTGGATTTAACTATCAATGAATATCTGACACCCAACTTGTGCATGAAGAGAGAATGAAGAGAAAGAGATGCGGAGAGGGATAGTGAAGATACACTTATTTCAGAAACGGTCTAGAATTTTTAATGCATTATATTTCGAAAGTTTCTTATTTCAGTATGACAAAGCTTATATTATATTAAAAAAAAGTTTTTTTTTATTATTTCCTATATTTTTATATTTATTTGCAATTAACAACATTGTCATCAAGCATCCTTTTTAGCAGACAGGCGGCAACTCTACAGGCCTCACAGTCTAAGAAAGACAGCCTATGGAGAATGCAGCAGATTAAAATATAATAATATTAAATATATTAGCAAAGCAAACAAAACACTTAACAGTACCAAAGTATTTAAACAAGCAACAGATAGGTGAATTGGAATTGTAAGTGTTCAAGGAAAGGAAACAGTACAGTGTGTTGAAATGAGAAACTCATAGCTGGATTTGTCTCCTGGCCGGGCAGCTACTGTACATTCCATATTCAGAAAAAACTGGACTGATGGAAAAGGGGTAAGGTTTGGTTATGCGTGTATTATCTGGTCTGCCTGGGATCTTGGGTTTTCAGATAAGTGGTCTCTCACTAATGTGGAACACCAATCCCCAAGTTATTTAAGTTCAAGTTTTGGCTCACATAAATTCCTACATAGATGCCAATTGCAGAAGGAGGAAAAGAAAAAAAAGCTTCTAAAGTGGTCTCCAATATAGCAAATACAGTAATTTCTTCCCGACAACAAAACCCTAGTAGGAACATTCATGGGCATCATACTATGGGGCATTTTATGAAAGTACGAATAAAGCTTACAAGTGAATTAAGAGCTGCTTCAAAGGATTCAGATGGAAATATTTATCATGTGAGTGTAAATCGTGATGTTATCTGTTAAAGGAACAGTTATACCAAAAAATGAAAGTGTTCTAAAGTAATGAGAAGATATGTAGTGTTGCCCTGCACTGGTAAAACTGATGTGTTTGCTTCAGAAACACTACTATAGTTCATATAAACAAGCTGCTGCGTAGAAATGGCGGAAATTGAAAAAAGGCTACATGGCACAGGATAATTAGTGGATAACAGATAACATTATGTTCTACAGAGCTCATCTGCTATCTACTGTGTAACTTGAGCCTTTTCTCCTTTGAATAGCTGCGCCCATGGCTACACAGCAGTTTATTTATATAAACAATAGTAGTGTCTCTGAAGCAAACACAGCAGTTTTACCAGTACAGGGTAACACTGCATTATTTTTTTATTACTTTAAAACTTTTTAATTTTTTAATGTTACTGGTCCTTTAAGGTGAACAATCATGAAAATTAAAATTTACATTTCCTCTCTTGGAAATAATATATAAATATGACCAAAAAAAATCTGTGCCATTTCAGAGATCATCAATAATCGCTATTCCTATAAAGGCAACCGTGTCTCTCTACATTCAGCTTTGTGCCAAAAATAAATGAATAAACAAAATTGTAACGGTTTTTAATGTGAAAGATTCTATTTTTGCTGTTTTTTTTTAATATAGTTTTGCACTTTTGAGTTTATCTGGTTTTCTAATTCATGCTCAGACAAGTTTCAAAGTCTTGTTTTCAGCCCAGCTGCGTGCCTATATTGGGAACCTTTTGATAGGCTTGATTGTAAGTTTCGAAAACAACAAACAGACCTACTGGCCTCCCCAACCAAAGTGTAGGCTCTATCAGTGTGCATCTCTGGTTGAGGAAACAATTTTGGGGTGACAGATGCCTTTTAATCATGCAATTTAGGAAGGGGCCTTGTGAAGACTATAACAGTGATAAAAGGTATTATTTAGCAGGGAAGCATAAGTACTTTAAAGGGCAATTCAGTTGATCATTAATTAGTTTTAAATAATTAAACAAGGTATTGTGTAATGAATACTATACAGGTATGTGACCTGTTATCCAGAATGCTCATGACTGGTTATCCAGAATGCTCAGGACCTGGGGTTTTCCAGATAACAGCTCTTTCTGTAATTTGGCTCTTCATACCTTCAGTCTACTAGAAAAATAAACCCAATAGGCTGGTTTTGCTTCCAATAAGGATTAATTATATCTTAGTTGGGATCAAGTACAAGCTACTGTTTTATTATTACAGAGAAAAAGGAAATCATTTTTAAAAATGTTGATTTGTTTATAATGGAGTCTATGGGAGCCAGCCTTCCCGTAATTTGGAGCTTTCTGGATAATGGGTTTCCGGATAATGGATCCTATACCATTAAAAAAAACAAAAAACAAAGGATTGCTTTAAAATTGCTTAAATTGAATTATATTAAGTGGCACGGTCATTTTGTAATTCCAAGCGTTCTGGATAATGAGTTTCTAGCTAATTTTATTACTTCATAGTACTTGCACCTTTATTTCCAAAGTGTCAAAACAGAATAGTCCTGTCCTGCTTTATTCCTGATTAACACTGCACTTTTAGGAAAATAAAAATATTAAACAAATCTAAATTTATGACAACATTACAATGAGAGAAAATGAGTAGCATTTAAGCCTATATAAAAAAAATAAAAGGGGGTTATAAAAATGGTATAATATTATTAAATTGCCCTTTAAGATAATATTGAAACTGCATCTCCCTATGGCTTTCATTACCATAGACTTCCTTAAAAGAGAAAAATAACCTTTTTCATAAGAGCGCATATAAAGGAAAGGAAACCTGACTTCCTGGAACCATTTCACAACCCTCCTTAAAGGAACAAAAACACCAAAAAATAGTTTTTGAAGTAATAAAAATATAATGCAGTGTTGCCCTTTACTGGTAAAACTGTGGTATTTGCTTCAGAAACACTACTATAGTTCATATAAACAAGCTGCTGTGTAGCAATGGCGGAAATTGAAAAAAGGCTATATGTCACAGGTTAAATAGTGGATAACAGATAAAACCAATATGTTCTACAGAGTTTATCTGCTGTGTAACATGAGCCTTTTCTCCTTTGAATAGCTGCCCTTATTGCTACACAGCAGCTTATTTATATAAACAATAGTAGTGTTTCTGAAGCAAACACAGCAGTTTTACCAGTGCAGGGCAACACTGCATTATATTTGTATTACTTTGAAATTTTGATGTTACTGTAAACTGGAAGTGGCACTTTATACTCCCTCACCTTTCCAATGTGAAGTGATGGGTTTGATGAAATCTGCTTTCCAGAGATTCTGTGCACCACTCTCTATGACAAGCACAGAGACCTCAAGTTCCAGAATCACTTCAACATGAAGCAAGGTGTGTGTGTGGGTGTGTGTGTGGGTGTGTGTCCTGTTATCCAGAATGCTCGGGACCTGGGGTCTTCATGCCTTAAGTCTACTAGAAATTCATTTAAACATTAAATAAACCCAACAGGCTGGTTTTGCTTCCAATAAGGATTAATTATATCTTAGTTGGGATCAAGTACAAGGTACTGTTTTAATATTACAGAGAAAAAGGAAATCATTTTTAAAAATTTGGATTATTTGGATAAAATGGGGTCTATGGGAGACAGCCATTCCGTAATATGGAGCTTTCTGGATATGGGATTTCCGGATAAGGGATCCTATACCTGTAAATATATGTATGTGTATGTGTGTATATATATATATATATATATATGTATATATAATACACAAAAGCCATGAATATCTTGTAAATTATATCCTTATAAACGGTGAGTAGTGATGTCATCAGTTATAAATGGTGAGTAGTGATGTAATTCACATGACTCACTAAAATTTGTGTATTATAATAAATAAAGTACCCCCAGTTGTAAAATATGAGGATATTAGAAGTTACCTCAGAGTTCCATGACCTGTATAAAAACACTCGGCCTTCGGCCTCGTGTTTTTATATGGTCATGAAACTCCTCGGTAACTTATAATATCCTTATATTTTACAAGAGGGGGTACTTTATTCATATATATATATATATATATATATATATATATATATAGCAGTTCAGATAGTGTTTATGCACCTTTTCTACATATGCCCAACTAAATAAGCTAATGTCAAATAGGCTATTTTTCCCATTTAACGATACAGACACCATTGCATGTGGATATGTGAATACTATAAAATGCCCATGTGTTTTAGTGCAATTGTCTGTTTTATAAATAAATGCATATTCCAGCTAGTCATACATTTGTTCAATTTACCTTGCACTCCTGGTTGTTTAAGTACTGAGCCAGGCACCAAAACAGTAGGCGGAGGCGAGTTAAGTGTGCCTGCTGCCTGGGCCTGCACCAAAGGTGGGATGGTAGAACAGTACTCAGAGGGGACATTGGGATTTGGGCTAGGACCAGTTGGGCTCATCGTCCTTTCAAAAGCCTGTACTAAAGGAAGGAAAACAAAATAATAAAACCACTGGGAGATGCTACTCTACTGCAGTAAAAGGCGAGTAAATTGAGAGATCCATAGCGAAAGGCACAGGCTGCAGACAAGGACAGATGTGGATTAAGGGGAAATAATTGAGAGTAAGCCCAGTAATACATGAAATCCAGAGAGTGACAGAAAAAAGAAAGTGCATAGTGATGTATTTAGCCTCACTGGACCTAGTAATATAACATGAGACAGCTACAGGAAATACTAGAGAATATACTCTCTTTCTTTTTAAAGTGATTTTTCAATGAAATGCTGAGAATTATTATTATTAAATGTAAGGTCAGCAGCCAGTGAGGTTAAATATAGATTCCTTTAGCTGTGATAAAGCCAAGAAGCTGTAGGTGGAAAAGATACGAATACATTGGGATACAATGCATGAAAGGTCCAAGTAGCAACAACATGGTTAAACATAGAAGCACAATAATAGTTACCTTAAAGGAATTGTTCAGTGTAAAAATAAAAACAGGGTAAATAGTCTGTGTAAAATAAAAAAAAATTCAATATAGTTATTTTTTTAATCTGAGCTGCATGCTTAGTATCAATTGCAAACTCACTGAACAATTATGTCCCATGTGGCCCCCCTTCAAGTCGCTGACTAACTCAGAGTTATAGAGATGAAAAGCAGGAAGTAGTGTTCTGGCGATTATATTAGACATCCAGTCACTGCAGCTTCTATAAATTACATTTTTGCCTAACTAATGATATAAGAAACATTTTTTATTTTGCACAGCCTATTTACCCAGTTTTTATTTTTACACTGAACTGTACCTTTAAAACTTCTAAGGAAAGTACCGTAGCAGCTGTAGAGTCTGGAAAGACTGAAAATGTCACAGGTATAAAAGGTGGATTTTTAAGGGTAAATGTGCAACTTCCTACTGCCTAACCAGATGAGTTATATTCCTCTGCATGTTTAAAATAAGTTCTTCTCTACTGCCAAAAGTTGGCCATACACGTATACATCCAAGAGGTTTGCTACGTCATCCAATATGCCCATTGGACATTATCGGGCTGATCCAATTGTTTAGGCAACGGGCCAATGATCAGATCATTATTGTAGCTATGCAGCCCATCAAGAAGAGGACAGCATCCATGTGTAGATGCCATCTTCAATCTGATGATAAAATCAAACCTGCCAAATTTTGGTTGTGCAGGCTCTTTGGTTTACACCAATAAAAACAGCTTTCATTGGCTCACATACGGCCAACTTAACATTTCTATTGCAATGCACCCCCTCCCGCCCATGTTCATCATCACTCCCCTTTTCAGCTTTTCCCTTTAAATGTGTGTTAACTGGTTAATTTCTCAACTAACACATCCCCCCCTTCAAGATTTAATATAAGTTTAAAGTTTAAATTAGGGATGTACCGAATCCACTATTTTAGATAGAGCCGAACCTCCGAATCCTTCGCGAAAGATTCGGCTGAATTCCGAACCAAATCCTAATTTGCATATGCAAATAAGGGGTGGGAAGGGGAAAACATTTTTTTACTTTCTTGTTTTGTGACAAAAAGTCACACGATTTCCCTCCTGCCCCTAATTTGCATATGCAAATTAGGATTTGGGATCAGGTCGGCCAGGCAGAAGGATTCGGCTGAATCTGAATCCTGCTGAAAAAGGCAGAATCCCGGACCAAAATTCTGCATTCGGTGCATCCCTAGTTTAAATGCTGCTTCCCAGCATTTCCAATTCTCAACATCAACTTTAAACAAACAAAATAATAATTACATTTATATTAAATCCATTTCTGTAAATAAAACAATATAGCCCACACAGTGGTATCAGAGCTACTAAGCTCGGAAACTGAAAGATGATAAAAAGCTGTAACATAAGCTTCATGCAAAGCCTTATTGGTGCCTAATAGGCAGAATCAGATGCCAGTAGTAACTTCAACCGGGAGGGGGAAAAGAAAGAAAATGTTTATGAATGCTCTGCCCATTTAAATAAGCCAAGAAACTCAATATAAATAGCCCACTCAGGTATCCATTAAAATATGTATATTCTGTGAATAATAACGTTATGCCTATGTCATCTGTTAGAAGGCACACTTTTACATTATACTGATAAAGCGCCAAGCTGAAAACTTAAATTCTTATTTGAAGAATTATTTTAATTTAAAAGAAAAAAAAAATCAGCATTTATCAAATTAATGGCTAACTCCGGAGTGTGTTCATCAAATCCATGGTAAACTCAGGGTTTTTGTAGTGTGTCCTTCTACATACAAAAGAACATAAATAAATGGACATGCAAGAGCAGTACATAGAAACATACCTGTACTTACTAGACCATAACACACAACACAAACTCTTGCTTCTTTGTCCATATACGGCAATTTCCACTTCTGACTGCAACAAACGGCGCAAAAAACCTATGAAATAAATATGTTATATAGTAACACGTCCGTCAAGTTAAAACTTAAGTAAATCCTAAAAAACTTGAAGTTGACCCAGATGAGTGTGAAATACCCTATTGGATGCAGTCTCAGATTTGCCTCTGGCAGGAAGAATAAATTGTAGCTGTTTCTAGATAAACACTGTACAAGTATGGGACCTCTTATACAGAAATTTCAGGACTTGGGGTTTTCCGGTGAGGGGGTCTTTCTGTAATCCATCTCTTGATGATTTGAAAAAAAATTTAAACAAAATAAATCCCATAGGATTATTTCGCCTCCAATATAGATTAATTACATCTTAATTATAAAGTTACAAGGTACCATTTAATTATTACAGAGAAAAAAGGAATTATTATTTTTAAAAAAATGTAAATTATTTAAAATTGAGCCTACGGGAGATGGCCTTCCTGTAATTTGAATTTTCTGGATAATGGGTTTCCCGACAAGGGATCATTAGTATCAGTAAACTTATTTTCTTTTCTATCCAGGCAGCATTGAACGCTTGCTTGAATCTAATGTATCTGACTGTATAACATTAAAAAAAACAAGCATTACAATGAACCCCCCTTTCTAATAATTGCATGCTATGCCCAAGTATTGACAGGTAAGAACTAGTAATCAGAGGCATTATTATATAGTATATTTGACATATTGTGAGCATATCCCCAATGATGCATCTCATCACCAGTATAAAATATCCGAACTTGGTTGGCCTTTCCTCATTACTAATATACCTTTGGTATATCGCTTTAACTAGTCAAATTAAGATTCAGCTTTTGCTATGTACAGTATTTCAAAGATCTTTTTTAATAATATCGTGAAGAGCTTTGACTGAGTTCAGTAATCTCATTTATACCATCTGTGTAATATAAGGTTAATTTTTCAGATGCCATCTAGAGTGTAACTACTGCAGGGAATAGTCCCTTGCTATAGCTGAGGAAAGGAGTTGTCCCTTAGGTTTGTGATATGCCCTACATCCACAAAAATCATAAGACCGGTTTTTATACAACTTTTTGAGGTCTGGAATGCAGCTACTACCTTGATAAAGAAGCAACCATGGTCACAATAAGGATTCAGGTGCATAAAAACACTTTTATGGCTAATGCCACATGGAGTAGATTCAGCCAATTCAATGCACCCAGAAGAACCGCCAGAATCAGCCTAGGTTCAGAGACAGATCAGATTTCAGCCTGCCCCAATATGCAGGCTGAGAAACAGCCCTGTGTGGTATTAGGCTATCATCTCAATCCAGGGCCACACATAACAGATTGTCGACTTTCACCCACCTGCGTTTTGTCCACAGGTGAAGCAAATATACGCTTTAATGCACTCATTCCTATAGCTCCATTGACAAGCCCGGTGTTGGCCTGTGTGTAGCGGATATCGATGCAGAAATGCAAAAGTATGAGTTTTGTGCCAATGGATTTCTATCAATGCATCCGCTTAGCTCAATCAATGTACAAGAGGCAGGCAGAGGAAAAGGGAAAAATCCACTATGTGTGCCCATGGCCTAAGGCACACAGACTTTTTTCAAAATGATCAACATTTAGCTCCTCTCCCCAGCATGACATAATGCACACATGGACAGAGACAATACGTAGCCCCTGGCTCCTGCATCTGGGTAACCCTTGCTTTCCAGATGCCTTTGTAATGCCCATTCTCAGGCGTAAAAAAAACTGGGGTACTTCTTGAAAAGCGCTTTCCTGTAGCCACTTTAAACACAAAAACATTGCTGATAATGTGTTTAGAAGGCTTTCAAGTTGCATGCCAATGTTGTAGTTGCTGCTTCACTGGCAAGCAAATTGCTGTAAACTTACTCTGGGTGCATCTCTGAGCACTTCTGCAAATTACAATCATTTTTCTATTTTTTATCAGTTTCTCATATTTGCATTATTTCGATTGCCAATTCCAGGCTTTTCTCTCAACCAAGAGTCAGAAACCCTAGGGTTAACTAAATAAAGGCAGTGCATAGACAGTCAGGGTGACGGACACCCTGACCTTCAAAAAAACAGCTGCTGAACTGAAAGCCTGCTATAAGCAAGTCTAAAACTGGAAAGATCTCAAAAAACACTAAAAAAATTAGAAAATTCAGCTAACATGCAAAAATATTTTGCATAAGTTTACATCAATTCTTTTGGGTTTAGATCCCCTTTCATGCTCATTCTTGGTGAAGAGTGCATAGCTTTAATATGTGGTTGCTTAGTAGGTTTTAGATGCTTTTGTAAAGATAAAAAAATCTCTTATTTGCTCGACCAACATACTTTTCCACATGCCCGGCAATGATGTCTCCTCTTCGTAAAGGTGAACTTAACACTGCAGTTCATACACATGGGAGCTTCAGAATCAGGGATCCAGGTTGGCTGTCTCTGACCCAGGACAGAGTTTTGCGAAGTTTCATTTTCAGATCTGCACTCATTTTCTTTCTTGTTTCGCTCAGAACTTCCATTTGTGTTTGCAGATTTGCCCGAAATATTTAAATAATTTGGCTGTGCTTCAGCAACAGAGATGGGGCTGCTGGGAGTAACGTCTGCACTGCTCTGATCAGGCGTATTATTGTCTTGTACATCTGTATTTACCAAAGTATTTTGGGATGTACCAGGCAAAAGTTTGAGCTGTTTGGGCCTTGCACCTCCTATATGGGAACTGAAACTGGCTACGTCACCATCTGATACAGCTGCAGGAAGAGACTTTTCTGAAGTTATTTTAACTTGTGTCTGTGCACCAATCACACTACTTTCCTGCTTGCTTGTGTAGCTTGGACTACTGCTCACTGCTGCTTCTATATATTCAACCCCAAAGGAACAGCTGTCTGTCCCAAAATCACCTGCAGTTTCACAAGCAGCAGGTGTATTACCAGCACAGATAAAGTCATATGGTGGACAATCATTGTGCAATGTGAATGGGGTTAACTGGCCATCCTCCTGATTAAGAAAGTCATCAAGCTCAGCATCACTGATATAGGCTTCACTTAACACATCACGGTTTATTAGATCATGTAAAAAGTCCTCGTTAAATTTGCTATTGGAAACTGAAGCAATATCCAAGAACTGCTCCTTCTTTCTGGATTCCATGGCATCAGGTGCCAAAACTGAGGGAGCATGGTGTGAAGTGATCATCATCTGTGCATCTAAATTCTTGGTTCCTTGTACAACAACCTCTTTAGCGAGAGAGGGCAGATGCACTTCTTGCACAGAACTTACATCCAGTTCTTTGTTGTCTTGTAATACAGTAACAGCAACAGGGTCAACAGCCTTAACAGCATTGTTATTTTCTACTTTAATTATGTTTTCTGTACAAGGTGCAATACACTGGGAGGACACCACTAAAGTACTGGGTGAAACCTCTTTCTGCACTGAGCATTCTATCTGACCACTGCCTACAGACACAGATGAGTCTGTGGAAACATCTGTAAACCGAGAGGTAATTATAGTTTCTAGAACAGGCTGTCCCTGATCTGATGCAGGCTCTTCATTAGCCCTGCCTGCATGACAGTCTACAGCACCGTTTCCTTTAACATCTGCACTCTGAGCTGCATCTCTGCAAGAGGTTTCAATACACCCTCTATTCATTGCCTCTTCATGGTCAGCACCTGATAAACACGGAGTGTCCCTTTCACCTTGTATCCCCAGAGACTCTTGTCCTTCTGTTAAAGTTTCATATGGAAGATCATCGCTAACATAACCATCACTAGTTGAGGTATTGGAGCTGCTTACAGTATCAGTGTTGGAAGCAGAATCAATAGCACTGTTTTCTTGATCCAAGTTGCATGCCAGAACCTGATCTAAACTTATGTTGGAACTATAACCTTTTGAATTCATCACTAACAGATTAGGCTGAGTTATTGGCAACCAAGTTCCATGTTCACATTCCAGTGCATTTCCTTGCCAAGAAATGGAAGATTCTGTAGGGGACACTGGATCGATAGCTGTGTCAGAGATTAACTCCAGATCAGACAAATGGATGCTGGATATCTCTGGTCCATTACTAGTATCCTTTTGAATCAGGCTGCCCGTATCACTGATAAGATCACAAACAGGCACACTTGTTCTCCCCAGACCTGAAACATCATCATTCGAATCACCACCATCTACACAAGATAAAAGATCAAGGCCAGTGACATTTTTTTCAGTACATGACTCAGGGCCGCAAGTTTGAAAATCAACGTCTTCATCTGTAGAACAAAGAGCTTGCTGTGGACTGCTCCTCTCATTCATTTGTTTCCGAGGTGCTGAGAATTCTGGTTGATGGCAGATGTTGCCCGTGTATATGGAGCACTGGTTTGAGACAAGAGATGCTCCCAATGACTGACAGTTGTCCAGCACGTCTATGAAAATAAATGAAATGTGAGTTTTGTGACACATAATTATGTAAACAAATTCATTATTTCCATTCAAAGCATTTTATTATTACACAGTAAGCAAATACAATGCTTTACATTATGTACAGACATATGAATAAAGCCTACAGAGGTTTATATTCATACAGCAGCAATTAGCATACATTTTGGAGGTAGAAAAAGAAGAGTCCCTGAGTTCAAGCATGCTTCCCCTTCATATAATAAAATCTGGTGTCTGTCAATCTGGCATTCTGTGTAAGAAATGTTTTTTACCAATAATCAATAAACAAACATAATAAACTGAACAATTAAACGTTTTCTTCTTAGAAGTTAACGGTCATTGCAGTGGGGTAACACACAAGCTATTATCGCCCTTTACATGCAAAGGGCCTGGTCAGCAATGGTTCAGGAGAGAGAGAGAGACAGAGGGAGAGAGAGAGAGATGAATGATAGATTGATGAGAATTTGTATGAATAGAGAAGCTTAGAGAATTACCTGCATTTTGCTCAAAATCATCTAGCAATTTATCGAGATCCACAACAGCTGCTTGAAAATAATTGTCCATCTTCCGATGGATGTGCAGTAAATCCTATTTGAAATCTGTAAAAGCAAAAATCAGAGATATTATGGTTCATGACTACAAGTAGAAATAAGTGCATAGCATGTTCATATAAACAGGAGGGGTCGTTCACAGAAAGCAATTAGTATGGGAGTAAATCATAACTGAAATTCAGATACAATGTGAGCAGTGACAATGTGGATGGAATAGCACTTTATAATGGTACTTTACTGCACTTGCTACATAGTGAGATCTGCTCGTTTGATGACGCAAGATCACTCCCCAATATGTCCACCTTGAGGTGGGCGATATCGCAATAATCTGATCGGCAGCCCTAGGGCCCAACGATCATGACAATGAGAAGAATATGGGTGGTTGGCTGGAATACCGCATTAATGAATCAATGTTGTCCTTGATTCAACAAGGTTTTTTTAAACCTAACGAATTGACATCTGGACTATTTTCGGCCAGAAATCGATCAGGGAAGCCCTTTGTAGGCCCCATACACTGCCCAATAAGCCGCAGACTTAATCTGTTGGCAGTTTATATTTGTCCGTGTAAGGGAGAAAATGTTTTTTTGGGACATCTTAGGAGATCCATCTATGTTCATGATCCCTTGTACCTCCTTCAGTATAAAGGAAGGCAGAGGACTGGACCCGTCTTGGCCTTGCTGCAAAGTGGGTCTAAAGTCTCTCGCCTCCTGTGGGCATTTTGGCCGGGAGGATTAAGGGGCCCATCCTAGTCCTAGGTGGGCCTGAAGACCATTTTCTTTCGGGCATTTTGGCCGGATGACATGGAGTACGCACTTTTATTTTTTTGCCTTTTTTAAGGCAAAGTCATTGCACCTTTTTTGTACCGTGTGATTTTTTTGCTCTTTAGGTAAAGAAACAGACTCGGTCCTCAATTAAAAATAATAATAATAAAAAAAAAAACTTATGGAGTGTACTATACAATAAATTAGTAGGCAGTCAAGACGCTGAGAAATTTAAAAGAACTATTGAATATAATTCCTGTTTAGGGAGAGTGATAGTGTTGTTAAACAAAGATTAATTTCTATAATATTTTTAAAGACAAGTGTTGGAGGCCATCAAGCACATTTCACTACTTATCACAAGGTACAGAGGAGCAGGTCAGAATTGAGGTGAAGGGTGGGTTGGTTTAAGAAGAGGGAGTGGTATAAAGGGCTTTCTTTCTGCCATAATATTTGCATAAACATTCCTCATAGATTTATGTTAAGAGTGTAAATAGTTCTAACTTTTGTTCAGATTCAGTGTGTTTTTTCCTGGAGGAACGTCCCCGAAACTGTTTACAGAAAACATTTATTTTTGTAACCTGTTGAGTTTGATGCTGCTGTTCGTTATGTTGCCAAATCATCTGCAACCAGGCGAGTTGGTTTGTTGGTGGATAAATGGGAGGGAGAGAAATGGAGGGAGAGAGAGACGGAGGGAAGAGACAGAGAGACGTAGAGAGAGACGGAGAGTCACTTCTACGCCAGGAATCTTAATCAGCTTCTGATACAATGTTTCAGGTGTCAGACCTAGGAGTGCAGTGAATATAAACTGCCAGACAATGGCTGCTTTCAATCGCAGTTACATTTACAAATAAAGACCATGTAAAATATTAAATGTAACTATATACATAGTTTCTTTCATTATGCAAAAAATTGTGTTTACTTGGATAACCCCTGTAATTAATGGATATTGTAAAGTTGCTTACAATTACATTTTCTTTCATATCAAGATTTACTACCACTTTATTAAAATTGTTACTCCCTAGCGGCAGTGAGCAATGTGTACCCGTCACCAAATGAAGAACTGTGATCTAGTTTTGGGGCAGCTAATGCCCTTGGTCAAGGCCATTATGGGGCTTCCACAAATCCAGGCCTGATTCTACAGCCTACACTGCATGAATAATCCTTATGTTTAGCACTGTAGAATTTTAAGTTAACGTTTAGTATGTAATAGAATGGGTAATTCTTTTCAATTGGCCTTCATTTTTTATAGTTTTTTTTTTTTTTACATTTATTGCCTTCTTCCAACTCTTTCCAGCTTTGAAATAGGGGTCCCTGACCCCATCTAGAAAACAAAAGCTCTGTAAGGCCACTAATGTATTCTTATTGCTACTATTTTATTACTCATCTTTCTATTCAGATCCTCGCCTACTCATAGTCCGCTATCTTATTTAAATCAATGCATGGCTCTGCTAGGGTAATTTGTACCCTAGCAATCAGATTGCCGACATTGCAAACTGTAGAGCTGCTAAATAAATCAAAAACCACAAATAAAAAAAATGAAAAGCAACTGCAAATTGTCTCAGAATATCACTCTCTACATCATACTAAGTTCAATTAAAGGCGAACAACAGGAGCTTTTGTGACACGTGCAATATGGAACATATAGGGACAGGTTTGTTTCTGGCATATTGCCTCCTACGTGCAGGCTTCAGTGGTAGCAGATAATGATGGTAGTCTTTTATCCTTAGCATGAAAATACCTACAAACTCAAACAAATTAAATAATTCTTACAGTAAAAACGTTATTTTTTTTTTGAAAATGTGTGTAAAGAGCCATGAATGTCATTTATCTCCACTAAACTACTACAACCATTGTATTCTAAACAGCTCATCTGTTTTGTGCTCTACACATGTGGGACCTGCAGTCTTATTCCAAATTGAATGGTAGCCCCCATGGATTTTTTTTTAAACACATATGTAAGTATGTAACTTTATTTATAAAGAGCTACATAAGTAGACGGCGATGTACTATCTTACAAAGTTGAAAGTTCACATAGGGTGGACAAGCATTATAATAAATAAAATAAATATACATTAAGTGGCACGTGGTAAGAGAACCAATATGGAGAAGGTCCCAGCACTGTAGAGCCTACAAACAATATACTATTTTAGAGTTTCTGAAGCAGGAATGTTTGGCACGAGTTTATCTGTTGTGTCAGAACTAGTGTTCAGTTTGACACATACACTGTTCCTATGTATTTAAACTTCTATCTCTGTGTGTACCAACTGCTCACCTTCTGGGCTTAAAGGGGACCCTTCACCAAAAAAATAATTATTCCAAATCCAATTTCTCACGTCAGTCAAGCAAAATTAACTTTAATTACACTGTATAAATTATTTGAATCTTGTTTCCTTCTGTCTGGGAATTCATAATTATAGCAAGTAGGAAGCAGCCATTTTGATTAAGACAAGCCTTGTATCATCTCAGAATCTTGTTTGTGCACCAGAATGGGGGACCCAATGTCCATCCCCATGCCCTGGCTACACAATTAAACTGTGAAGAGAACGGGGGGAATATGTGGAGAGCAGTGACATCTAGGAAGTGCTGAATGGAGAGTGATTGTAAGCCTAAGGCCAAGAGGAGGAGCAGGCAATATTTGATTTGCAGCTGAGATTTTAAAATGAGTTTACAACTGCAACGAATGCTTTAATAAAAAATAGAATTTGGATTTCATGTTTAATTTTAAAATTACTTGTTTTAGAATGATGTAGAGAGATATTTAGAGACAATTTGCAATTGGTTTTCATTTTTTATTATTTGTGGTTTTTGAGTTAACTTAACATATGAAAAGTTACCTTAAAGGTGAACCACCCCTTTAAAAGACATGTAAAGCCTACATTTTCCTACCATGTATATAAATTGGGAATATCTTCCCCACCCAAGCCACATCATTTGTACTGTATATACCCCCTCTATTTGAAGCAATAACATTTTCCTAAAACAAATAGCTTTCATCCAGCAGCCATTTTTCAGCTGACACATCATCAGTAACATTGACATGTGCAAACAGGACATGTATGCTGTAAAGTTCATGCAATGCAGAATGCGGGTTTATACAGGCACAACATACTTTGATAAAAAAGTTCTGCTGGGGTTGAGCACTGTAATGGTTAAGCTGAGCTCAGGAGAGCTGGTTAGGAGAAAAAATAGGATCAGACAACTAGAGTTTCTATGGGAACCAGCAATGCTGTCTCTTCATTGGCTGTTAGACTGGAGGATGTGTTTAGTAATCTGAGCTGTGAAGAACTGAGCATGCTCATTAGCCAACAGCCAAAGCAAATTCTTGAGGGAGGGGGGCAGAGTGGGTCTGAGGAGGAGAAGGATTTCTAAGTGATTAAGGGGATGCTGCAGCCTTACTGTTAACCTTTTAACAACCAGAGTGGCAGTTATCTAAAGATTTCAAAGAAGCTGTACACTAATTACATTTTTGTGGGGAGGGTTTACATGTCCTTTAACGGGGGCCTGGCTATGCTGCACTACAGGGGCCCCTGTTGTCAGTGACCTGCAGGTTCATCAGGGCCTTTCTTTTTGGCTTTACTGGGACTCAAACCCCCGTGACAAAAAGCTGTGTAGGGTAAAGAACATTCAGGCATCTGAGCTCCTGCTTTCCCTTAAAAAATCTGCAGCTGGGGGACTGATAATCCAAATAAGTACATACTGCCCAAAAGTCCAGTCTTTCCTAACACAGCCTGCAGTCCCGGGTTGTTACTTACACCTTCTGAAAAGCTGCTAACTGCAGTCTCCTAGCAGCTTCCCAGTCTTACAGAAAATCCTAATGCAGCATATCCTCACATGCGTCTGTAACATTATGTCAGTTACATTAACAACATCACACACACATCTGTGCTTTGAAGACCCTTTAGCCCTACTCACACGAATTCTATTCTGCCCTTACCCCTCATACTCCCCAACTCCACATGAAATGCTGTCTGTAACCCACATACACCTGTAACTCACAGTACAAAATGGCAGTGATGTTGCTGGTTTTTAACCATTAGGGCCCCTGGGAGGAGGGCTCAGGTCATTTTCTTGTATAGGGCCCCATGACTTCTAATGGCGACCCAGACTATTGTATCGTTATATCAACTATAAACGTGTTTCTTAAAGGGATACTGTCATAGGAAAAAATGTCTTCAAAACGCATCAGATAATAGTGCTGCTCCAGCAGACTTCTGCACTGAAATCGGTTTCTCAATGGAGCAAACATTTTTTTTTTTATATTTAATTTTGAAAACTGACATGGGGTTAGATATATTGTCAGTTTCCCTGCTGCCCCCAGTCATATGACTTGTGCTCTGATAAACTTCAATCAAGCTTTAATGCTATACTGCAAGTTGGAGTGATATCCCACCCTCCCTTCCCCCCCCCCCAGCAGCCTAACAACAGAACAGTGGGAAGGTAACCAGATAGCAGCTCCCTAATACAAGATAGCAGCTCCCTGATAGATTTAAGAACAGCAATAAATAGTAAAATCCAGGTCCCACTATGACACATTGAGTTACATTGAGTAGGAGAAACAACAGCCTGTCAGAAAGCAGTTCCATCCTAAAGTGCTGGCTCTTTCTGAAAGCACATGACCAGGCAAAATGACCTGAGATGGCGCCTACACACCAATATTACAACTACAAAAAAATACACTTGCTGTTCAGGAATTACATTTTATATTTTACAGTGAATTATTTGCAGTGTAAAGAGTGTAATTTAGAAATAAAAACTACATCATAAAAATCATGGCAGAATCCCTTTTTACAAACACGTTAACAGTACATTATATTTAAATTCAGATAAAACACTTTTTTGGAATTACTGGTCCTTGCAAACAAGTTCCAAACCCAACGCTACATCAACATGTAATGGGTCCCCATGTTGTGGCTCACCATGCTCTTAGGCACCCCTGATGATTATACCTGCTCAGCTGATACCCCTGGCCGGTGCTCCTGATCATGTAAGGCTGGAACTACACTGGGCGCATCCTTCCGACGCGATGAGAGGAAGCGCAGGCGTCACGTGTGATGCACCGAATCTAATGCAAGTAATACAAATGGCGCATCTACAAACTGATTACATCCGACACGGCGCGACTGTCGGATGAAGACACAACATGCAATGCTCGCATCCGACAGTCGTGTCGTATGCAATCAGTTTGTAGATGCGACATTTGTATTACTTGCATTAGATTCGGTGCATCCGACGTGACGCCTGCGCTTCCTCTCATTGAGCCAGATCAGAAGGACGCGTACCGTGTAGTTCCAGCTTAAGGGCTGAAACACACAGCGCGGCTTGATCTGTTCAGAAGCGATGAGGAAACGGATGCAAATAAGGTAATAGAAATGTCGGACCTTGTCGCTGCATGTATCCGACATGACTGTCAGATGAAGACGCAACATGCCGCACACAGTGTCAAGGTCCGACATTTCTATTACTTACCTTATTTTTGAGACATGATTCTCATTGCGTCGGATCGGACAAAGACATGCCGTGCGTTTCAACCCTAAAGCCGCATCATGTACAACTGCACCAGCCGGTGTAATCATCCTTTGCTTTTTCTCTGGGGCCAGACAGGCGCATGCACAGTGGAATTAAAAAGTTGTCTCTTTGCTGCTAAGTTCAGCTTTCAGTTTACTGCACATACGGCTGCTTGGACCAGACCAAAGAGAAGACATAAGAAGCAGAAAAAGATGGCAAAGATGAGCTTCTACAAAAACAAACCCTGGTGTCAGTGCAGTTGTAAGTGAAAAGGAGCAACATCCCAGGGTATGAGGTAAGTGATTATAGAGGAGCAATGTCCCAGAGTATAAGGTAAGTGATTATAAGTAGCACTAGGGGTGATTATAGAGGAGCAACATCCCAGGGTATGAGGTAAGTGATTATAAGTAGCACTAGGGGTGATTATAGAGGAGCAACATCCCAGGGTATGAGGTAAGTGATTATAAGTAGCCCTAGGGGTGATTATAGAGTAGCAATGTCCCAGAGTATGAGGTAAGTGATTATAAGTAGCACTAGAATTGATTATAGAGGAGCAATGTCCCAGAGTATCAGGTAAGTGATTATAAGTAGCACTAGAATTGATTATAGAGGAGCAATGCTGAGAATTCTGGGAGTAAATGTTGGGAGTTGTAGTTCAATACCAGCAATAACACAAGTGCCAGTGTAAAGGCAAAACACACACACAGATATCAGAATATTAAAAGCAACTAGTCCAACTGCCAGTCAGCTTTTACTGTATGTAAGGCCATATTGTGACACACTCACAGTCACAGATCTGTCCCCTGCAGGGTCACGTGCACACACAGACATTGTTTATTTGGGATTAGGAACAGTCTCCGACCCCACACACAGTCGGGCACAACACCAACCAGGAGCAAAAAACAAACAAACGCGCAGTCTGTGACTCTCTGGCACCCTCTCTCTCTCTCAGAACTACAAGTCCCACAATCCCCTGACTGCTCATCCCTGGGAGTTGTTTTCCCAAGCTTGTGAGAGAGCAGTACAGTGATTAATATAAACTCTAGGCCCGAAGACCAACTACTCTCTCACCTCATGAGTTTCCGGTGGCCCGATTTGTTTCTACTCCGCTACCGCCCGGTCCCTTTCCCTTCCAGCCTCTGTAGAATCCTCCTCCGAAACACGTGATGCAGCAACGTCCCCGCGTCAGCGGACCAGGCAAGGGAAACGCTCTGTGCGCATGCGCCGTTGACTGTTCCCAGGTAGAATAGACTGGTTGTGTCCCTATTATAATCAGGTAAAAACAATGAACTGCAGCAGAGAAAGACACAGGTCTATGGCTTTTGTAGTTGCATTCTGTTATCCCTAAATCTTTATGTCAACATTATTCTGAAATAAATGTAATCTTATAAAATTTACCTTTTCCTTTATTATTCTGAGACAATTGGTATTTTTTGAATTGTTCAGCGGCTCTTCAGATTGGAATGTTAGCCTCTGTCTGGTTGCTAGGGTCCAATTCACCATAGTAATTTCTAATTAGAGAATGGAAGATAGGAGAGGGCCTGAATAGCAAGATACATAATACAAAGTAATAACAATAAACTTGTAGCCTCAAAAGGCAATATTTATTTTTGACTGTCAGGGTCAGCGACCCCCATTTGAAACAGGCTGGTCAGAGCAGGAAATTGGGACGCATGGTCAGTGTTGTAATGGGCGTGATAGGGAGCATAGAAATGCGCCATTGATTTGTATTTCCATGATCTTGACTGGCTGCTGCAATTTAGCCAATCAGATCAATGGCTAGCAGAAAGAACAAATAGGGGCATTCACAGGTGGAGCAGTGCCTGCGCCTCCCTACAATGTGAGTTCCCTGGTTGGTAAAGCTAAGAGACTACCTGTGCAGGTAGAAATATAAAAAATTACCGGTATCCTTTTTTTTAATTAATTAAACCAAATTGCAGATATAATTGAAATATCTCTACTCTTTATAAACCGTAATAAAGGTGAACAAAGGGGCATATTGTTATCCATTGTGGGTATACACTAAATCCTCATACCCTATAGCAGTGTTTGCTGAACTTTTTCAAGCCTCACTCACTTGAATGTCCAGTTTTTAACCAAGGGCCCCCTTTAAAGGTCCATGCTTTGGACAGGGCCCCCCTCAGCGCCTGAAATGAGTACACATGTAGGGAAATAGAGGCAAATCAGTCATTGAGCCATAGTTTCATGACTATCTAGGACAGCAAATACAAATTAATCCCTAAACCCGCCCTACTGACATTCAAACTGGGATTTCAAGTTCTTGTGAAGTATATTTCAATGCCTGCAATGTGGTGAGGCAGAGATCTATGGGCCATCTAGTGATTTATTTTCTGTCTTATACAGAACTGGCATGTCTGTACAGTAACCTAACTATAGGAGAAGCAGACCCTGCAGCTGCGGAGGGGAATAGGTCAGAGCAGGGAAGGCAGTGAAATAGTTAAGCATAGTTGAGTCAGTAGAGAGACACTGAAACACTGGGGGGGCAGATTTATTAAGGGTCAAATTTTGAATTCATGGGAGTTTTTTAAAACTCCCATAAACTCGAAATTCCACCAATTGAAGTTTATTTAAAAAATTGAATTTTCAAAACTCGGGTGAATAGGATCTACCCTGAAAACTCAAATGGAATCTGATTAGAGTTTTAAAAACTCGATTCGAGTTCTTTCTCTAAAAAAACTCGAATGTTAGGAAGGCAGCAAACAACTCCAAATTGATTCCAGGATGTCTCCTATTGACTTAAACAGCAATTTGTTTGAACGGTACAGGCACATCCCTAGTAATATGGACATCCCTAGTAATATGGACATCCCTAGTAATATGGACACCTCAGTGGGTCCTTATGGGGACCTTGTGCTTATGTCATCCCTGCAGTTCTCACAGTGGATGCTAGATGGCACTGTGGTATAATATAAAAGGGCTTAAAAGCCATGAGTTAGAGGCCATTGCTGCTGAACCTTTCCTCTGTTAGGCCACAGAGGTTAGGGGTGGTGGAACTCAGCCTGAGTTTAGTGAAGTGATAGTTATACCCTTTAATAGATCACTCTAGGAGTGATAGGGTATGTAGTTGAGCAGCTCAAAGCTCCGCCGAGGAGATTAGAGGGATTAAAGGAGAAGTAAAGTTAAAAAACTATACTTATTTCTTTCTGTTTACCAGCAGCCCCCCTCCTGAAACACCATATTAAAAAAAGTGTCTATTTAGTAGTGGCTTTGTGTACCCTTGTTCGTTAGTTTCTCCACCGTTCAAACTTTGGCGCCGCCATTTTCCATTCGGTACCTCACTTCCGCCTCTACTGTACTGCGCATGCGCCTCATTTCAGACCGACAGCCTCTAAACAAGGAGGCATTAAAACAAAGTTAAAATAAAGACTTCTTTTTAATTTGCGCTGTTTTCCTTTTATTAAACATGTATTTAGACAGACCTCTGTCAGACAGACCAAAAGGCTGGGAATATTTAGCTGACCTCCGTTGCTCAGCTCCTGTGCTCACTGCCAAGCTGTAAATTAAAACCGGAATGAGCGCAGGAGCATGTAAGCTTCAACAGGGAAGAAGCATCGCGATTGGCGGTTGAGTGAAAGCAGGCGGGGGCAGAGGTCAGGAATGAGGAAAGGCTAAATCACGTGCCTGCAACGTCCGCTCTTCAAAGGAAAGCCACAATATACTCATGCGCATGTGCAGGGCACTGCTGTGAATGATTGCGCATGCGTGTGCCCTAATAGGACTCGTTTTTGGACTGCAGCCAGGGAATGCTTCCATATACAGCTTTTAGCTTTTTTTAAAAACGATGACAGCACAAACCTTTGTAGAAAAACGAATGAGGGAATGCTTACTGGTAAGGATACTTTTATTTCATGGTCAGCAGTTAGACCTTTATTTGATTTTTTACTTTACTTCTCCTTTAAGATCCCGGGTATTACTGACCCCATAGTAGGGCCTAAGTGTTAAGCTCAGGGAAGTAAGAGTTTCTGAGTTCCACTTAAGGTAATCCTGAAGACTGGGGAAATACCTTCCAACAAGCTGCATTGTTCTCTACATGTACTCCTTACTCTTCAGAGAGTTGTTCTATATTCATACAGTGAGTATATTGTGTTACCTTGATTGATCTCTGTTTTACTATATGTTCCATGCTCCATGGTGAACTCTGGTTTTGGTTTATAAACTCTGTTTATTGTTTAAGCAAATAAAACTACTGGCGCCCAATCTCTTGTGCATTGCACACAGTTACAGTTACACTACACCCTGCCTCCACCCCGCTGCGAGGACTTAAGGTGGCCATAGATGCAAAGATCTGCTCGTTTGGCAACATCGCCAAACGAGCGGATCTTTCCCCGATATGCCATTAACAAACATGGCTATATCGGGTGCCCTGGGTTCCGGCGGGATCGGTCGGGTCAAAATCAAACCTGACCGATCGACCAATCTCCGCCGGACGAAAGATGTCGGCACACGCCATACACGATCCGAAAATCGTACGAATCCTCGATTTGTACGATAGGATCTGTGTGTCTATGGCCACCTTTACCCCTGAGAAAGAGAGCTCATCTGTGGTCTCAGCCCACAAAGGAAAGTAGCTAAAACTGCCCTCACATAAAGCAGTTTACTATAGCGCGCTATATATATATATATATATATATATATATATATATATATATATATATATATATATATATATATATATATATATATATATATATATATAGCGCTATAGTAAACTGCTTTATGTGAGGGCAGTTTTAGCTACTTTCCTTTATATATATATATATATATATATATATATATATATATATATATATATATATATATATATATATATATATATATATATATATATATATATATATGGAGAGAGAGATAGTGTGTGTCCAGAGGCCCAAACAGAAATGCTTCGGTTTGTCCAATAAACACTCATTTGAAAAAAGTGATTGAGTAACATTTATTTTTACAGCAAAACATGACATAATATTAATGGTGTACGGCCTTGATAAAGTGCACATAAGAAAAATACAAACATTTAAATAAGTACAGTTGATCAAAATACAACAGACTTATAAAATACCAAGTTTGACATCAGCTCGGAACGAGTAAACTAAACATGCCATTGTCTAGTGGCTTATCTCAATTATTCTTAGCAATGTGCAAAAATTGTCTGTCTTCATTCTACCTTGTATTTACTTTCTTCTGGGTAGTGAAGTTATATTTCCTCTAGACATTTAAATTTGTATACATGATATTAATGTAACTTTTGCCCTGTTGAAGTCTGAAGTCAAATAAAGGATTAGACTACAAACTTTCCATTGAAATTATTGCACCAGGAGTGGCAGCAGCAGCTTTATGGAGAACTAAAAGCCTAACCAAAGAAGTAGGCTAGAAATGTTGTACATTATGTTTTGAGCTTCTGTACCAGCCCAAGGCAACCACAGCCCTTTAGCAGTAAAGATCTGTGTCTCTGAAGATGCCCCAGTAGCTCCCCATCTTCTTTTCTGCTGATTCACTGCTCATGCTCTGGGATGTTGTCACTTACTGAGCTTAGGGACCCACTCACAATATACAGTACACATAGAATAGAAATGTCACAATATAAGACTGATTAGTAATTAACACAGATAATTACTACATGGCAGAACAGAAACCAGTGCAATCATCATCATTTAATAATCTGCCCTGTGGCATCAGATTATATAACAGGCCAACCTCATTTTCTGCTTGATAATTTGTGACGACCCCTAAGCTTAGCTTCTCAACAGCTGCTCAGAGCCCACTGAGCATGTCAGTGTCACAGACACCCCCTGTGACAAGTTTGAAGTCGTGGATCATTGCTGCTATTGACAAGCTGAAACTTTAGTCTAGTGCTATAAGTTCAGTAAAAAAATATGGCATTTTTAGCCTGATTCTTTATTAGAGTTTAGTTCTCCTTTAAGATGGCAGCAGAGCACATTTGACTCCCAATAGGTAATAATTGGGAAGAGTGGTTTTAACAGCAGTAGAAGACAATAATAGGGACAGGTTTGGAGACATGGCTCTTCATCATTAGAAGGTGGTACATGTGCCCTATAGAAACAGCGGGCTGTATATGGGAAACTAAAGTCAACAAATGACTGCCCTGGTTGGTGTATGCCTGACATAAGCAAACTTTCATGGAATAGAGCAAATTATCTTTAACATACATATATCATGACTTCCCCAAGTCATAAGATCATTTGACCAATTGCTGGTCTCAGCCTTTGCTTACCAACCTGGCCAAAGATCCAATCATTCTGAGGAAGGACTGATCCTGATCTGCCAGCATGTGTCCCGCTTTAGGTACGTGTTGTACTTTTCGATGCTTAATTGAAGTGAAAACACAGTGTGTTTAATCTGAAATTGACCAAACATTAAAAACAAACACCCAAAGTTGCATTTCATTTTCCTCTTGCCATTTTTTATCATGTAGCTAGAAGTTGAGAACCTTTGCTGTCACTTGCAATATATGAACTGTAAAGCTGCAAGAGCTACACATAAAGCGGCCTTGGCCCTTTACCCCGCAGTTTGCTGAGCTATAAATCAAGTGAGCTGATGACTACAGCACCATCAAAAAGGGAATACTGCAAGTAAGGAAGGGCCGTAGCCAAAACTGGACAGTTCTTTTAAGGATCAGATTTTTATACTTACATATATGTATATATATTTTAGTATTCCTCAAAACATAATCGCTTGTAATATACAGTGTATATGGAGCAAGGTAAAGGAATGAGTGAAAACCACAACACAAATTGCCATGAACCTTTCAATCGTGGAATCCCAATGGCTCACCAGCTTGCCCCCAGACCACCTTAAGATATATATGCCTTCCAGTGTGTCTGATTCTATAGACATGCAATATGACCTTAAACCTCATTCCCAGAACAGACAATTATTTGCTAATTTTGAGTCATTTTGTAGCAAACCTGAGCTTACCTGAATGAGAATTTTAAAAACAAAAATAAATACAAATTTAAGTACAAACATTTTACAAACATTTTAAAATGGCAATGTACAATATTTCAATATACTGGCCAAACTGGTTTACTACGCTTATGCATATACTGTAAGCCTGTTCATCAGGCAGCGCTCTCAGAATTGTATAGCAAACACAACAAATATCATTAATTATAAGCTCTCTAATCTATAGCTCTAGTATTTCTTTTATGTGTCAGTGTGCTCCTCTCCAGCTGGCTGTGCTTCATTCTCAGCACTTGACTCTGCTGTCTGTTCATAGGCAAGTTTAGGTGTTTTTTTCTTTGGCAGGGAAGAAAATAAGGTTTCAGTGGTCCTTTTGGAATCCTCCAATGATATGTTGCTCTCAGCTGAATCCACAGAGCCAGGTGTAATAAACGTGGAACAGTCAGTTGTCAGTCTTTTATCTAAACTGTTCAGTTGTGAATTATTTGCATAAACATCTCTTTCAGCATCGCACTTTGGGATTGTTACTGGATCTACCTTTTCTTCCATGGTCCGTGCAAGCATATAGCTCACTTTCCTTTGATGAGCTAATGCCTCTTCTTTATCGTTTAGCTGTGAAAGTAATTCAAGAATATAATGTAATCGTATGTTACTGCTGAAGTCACAAGCAAAATATGGCTCAGAGACACCAAATCCATGAAAGCTTATTCCCTATATCTTGTGATCCACCAAATCCATAATTTTTTGGTTCTGTCAAATACTGAATCCTATATAGACAATTCAACTGAATACCAAATTTAAATGCAGAGCCTAATTTGTATATTAGAATTTGAGGAATTAAAAATAAATTGCATCAATGGTGAACAAAGTCACATGCCTTTAAAGCTTGGGTTTGGCATATCTGAACACTCATGATTCTGCTAAATCAGAGTCTTGCAAAAAGTATTATAATTCAGCCAAATCCCTTACTATATCGCATTCTTACTGTCACATCATTTCTAAAGGAGCTTCTGGTCAAAGTGGCATTTAAAGGGCTGTTCACCTTCCAAACACATTTTTTCAGTTCAGTTGTTTTCAGATCGTTCCCCAGAAATAGACATTTTTCAATTAATTTCCTTTTTTTTAATGTTACTGTCTCTGGTGTTTGTCTGTCAGCTCAGTAATTCAGGATGCAGATTCTGACCTGTTACAATTTTGCAACTTTTTGTTAAAACATTTTTCAACAGCATCTGTGGAGTATTGGCACATACTATTGTATCAATTCTAACAGCTGCCTGTAATGAAACTCAGGGATTCTGCTCAGCAGGGTAAAGTCCTGCATGGAACCAATTTCTAAGACCCCGCGACCCGAACCGCAACCCGCATATTTACCCACTTTGATCCACTACCCGACCCAGACCTGCAACTACCTTATGCGCTACCCGACCCACAACCCGTCGACGACCATCCAACAGGAAGTGATGATACTGCAAACCAGTAGTGATGTCATCAAAAGTGGGCGGGGACAGAAACAAGTTTTGTAAAACTTTAAAAGGAGTAAAACATAGATAATTAATATTATATTAAGATAAGAAATTTAGATGAGACCCGCAACCCCGCATCTATACCCGCACCTGAAAACCCTCCCCACATTCTGCAGGGTGCCCGTTTTTTTTCCGGGTAACCCGCGGGTACCCGACCGGCTGCAGGACTCTACAGCAGTGACAAAGATCCTAAATGTACCAACTAAATGTATCAATTTAGAACAGTTTACAGGGTGGACGACCCCCCTCTCAGAGCTGCTTTAGAAGGTGAAAATCAACCTTTACACTTCAATATTAGAAAAACACATAGAAAATAAAAAGTAAATGGAAAAACTCTTTATTTCTGGTGAAATATCTGAAACCAGCTGAACTGAAAAAAGTGTTGGAAGGTGAACAACCCCTTTAACTAACTCTCCAGAACTTTGCTTATATGCAGTTGGCCAGATACCTTCCCATACTGTATTGCACTCTTCTGGCACAAAGGAAATCTTAGAAAAAACAAAACCGTAAGAAAAGCAACACTTACCGAATCTATTAGTATCTTGAGGATCTCTTGTGGTTCATCCAGGCATTCTACATTTTTACAGTCAGCAGGTGAAATTAGCATGCTCTTTAATTTCTGTCCTAAGCCTTTGTAACTTTCTCTTGAAAACAGATGTCCTTATAAAAACATATCAAAATATACATATAAAAACATATCTATGGTATACTGGCAACAGATTGCCATAATTTGAACACATCTTGTGTTTAGGGCTGGCACACTACACTTTACAGATAATGGCCAATGGTACAAACAGGCCTATAATCTAGTATTAAATTGTGCTGTAGGAGGAAACACAAGTAACTGGACAGGAGAAAAGCAAGCACAGGGAGACTATACAAGCCTTGTGGATTCTTTGTGGATCCATCTGGGTAAAAGGGGTGGAAATATGGCAAAAGAAGCAATTGATACTTCAAAATGGTTTCCTTCAATAACATCAGCAAATAAAGAAGCAGAAAAACGTGTGTGGCACTGGCAGTATAATATATAACACATGTAAATATGCACAGGAAAGAGATTAAAACAATTACCATTTTCTTTAAGGAGCTTCCAATTGGGTAACCTTTTGTTTCCCTTTCTACAGAGCTTTTCCATATCATCAAGCTGAAAACCCACATCATTTCTACGCTTCAACTGCTGCTCAAAGGCAATTCGGAAACCATCCGCCATTATATATGCTTCTTCTTTACTCTTCTTCTCTGCTTCAAGCTGCCAAGTAAGTCATTCAAAGCATACAATATGATAAGCAATTAAGACTTTAGTAGCATCCTACATTACTAAGATAAGGAAAAAGAAATGCCAGGCCATACATGGAGGGATTGAGTCGAGCTAATGTGCTCATCTTTTATTTTATCTCATCTTTTATTTTAATCTTTGTTCTGTAGCTCAGTTGCAAAGTACCAGTTTTTTTTTAGCACTGAGGTGCTCTTTGGCCAACACCTGCCTAAAGCTGGCCATAGACGCAAAGATCTGATCGTACGAATCGAGGATTCGTAAGATTTTCGAACCGTGTGTGGAGAGTCCTGACATTTTTCGTCCGGCGGAGATCGGTCGTTTGGTCAATCGGACAGGTTAGAAAATTTCTGTCGGCTGCCGATAATATCTCTGCGTGTATTGCTGATCGTACGATGGGAAAGTCCGATCGTACGATGATTCGTACGATCGGATCTTTGCATCTATGGCCAGCTTTAGGCTTATTATGACGTTTTCTCCAACTGCAAAGAAAATAACAATACCACCCGTGACTAATACAACCAGTCTTATGGAATTCACCTGTCACTGTGCACATTTTGTGATGTACCACTCAAATCAGAAATCCACACCATTTGCTTAATAACAGGAGGGAGCTATTAAAATTGAGTTAATTGGCAGAGAAAATGTCACTTCCAACTAAGCCTAAGGGAGGTTTCTTAAGATTTCTTAACTTAAAGGGAAACTAAAGTCTAAAATAGAATAGTGCTAGAAATGCTGTATTTTATATACTAAATATAAACATGAACATACTGCACCAGAAGCCTAATTAAACAAATGATTTATGCTTAACTTTGTTAAACATCTTTGCAAGACCAGGACCATGCACATGCTCAGTGTGGTCTGGGCTGCTTAGGGATCCTCATACATTATCAAAACAGCACAAGTCAAATAATATCTGCCAGAAGCTGATACACCAAGACTGATTAATAATCAGAATATACAGACTGCACCTGTGTTGTCATGTAATCTGATGTCGATTTTATAGTTTTTGTATTGTTTAACCAAAACTTTCTCCAACTCTGCAGAACCAGTGGCTCCAGCAAATAAATCCTCCAAATGGAATCCCAGTTTATCTGTTTAAATCTGGCTCCATGATCTTTGTCCCTGCAGCTGGAGTTGGCAACATTAATGAGGATGTAAAGACAAAAATAAAACCCAATTTTTACTTTATTAACTGAAAAAGAAACCTATCCCCAATATACTTTAATAAAAAAAATCTTTACAGTTTTTATAAGAAACCTAACTGTTTGCAGTGAAATTTCCCCTTCATTTACTTGCTCTGACTGCTGCAGATATGAATCTCTACACGGTCGCCGGCTGCTCTACAGGGAAACAAGCAAAGCCACTCAAGTTCTGGGAAGTAAGGTGGGGGCTCCCCTGCTGTTTGAAAGTATTAGGGACCGTCTGAAGTTTCCTATACTCATCAGTCAGAGCAAGTAAATGAAGGGAGAATTTCACTGCATACAGTCAGGTTTCTTATAAAAATGGTGCACATTCTTTAATTAAAATATATTGGAGATAGGGCCCTTTTTCATTAAGGAAAGTAAAAGTGGGATTTTATTTATAACCTTTACATTTTTTGCCTACCCACAAAAAGTAATGAAGAAGTATGGATGGGGGGAGGTAGTTGCCTTTTTACCATAAAATACAGGAAAATAAATTTTTTAAGTAACACGATACACAAATGCATGCACTTGTACTGAGCAGCTATACATTACCTCCTGCCTGAGTTGATGCAGCTGTTTGCGAGTAGCAGCAGACATTTTGGCACACGAGCAGGGTCCCCCAGCACAGCAAGTACAGGCCCCAAGCACTGCAAGCTAATAAATACAAAATCCCTTGATATTACACTTATTCATAATAATTCCCCAAGCCTTCGAATGGAAATAATTTTGATGCAGTGTACAGAAATCTTCCTAAATACATAAAGCAAATGATATCAGTAGCACATAACACACAACAGAAACCTGCATCATAGTGAGTGTTTCATTACCAAATTCACACATTAATCTGATAAACTTTGAATATACCTCCACAATTAGGGTTGATAGGAATCATAGTGCACAAAATTCTTGTGTATTTATGAAGATATACTGAATTTATGTTTTAGGGCAATGATTCTTGAAGAGTGAACATCTATTTACTGTTTAAAACCAGATATGTTTTTAAAGGGTATAGGCAGGGGCTAAAGCACAAGACCCACAAATCAGTTATACACATGGAGGGTACTCCATTTTCTACTACAATACCAGGACTATCCAACCTGTAGCCTCCTGGGTTATTTTCCTTTGGGTATAATGTTGCACTTACAATCAACATTCTATGAGAAGATGCAGAGAATTAAAGGAACAGTATCACCAAAAAATGAAAATGTTTTAAACTAATGAAATACCATGTACTGCTGCCCTGCACTGGTAAAACTCATGTTTTTGCTTCAGAAACACTACTATAGTTCATATAAATATTGAATGACTGCCCCATTGCTACACAGTAGCTTATTTATATAAACAATAGTAGTGTTTCTGAAGCAAAGACACCAGTTTTACCAGTGTAGGGCAAGAATGCATTATATTTTTATTACTTTAAAACACTTTAATTTTTTGATGTTAGTGTTCCTTTATTTTTTCACAGATCAAGCATGTTTACTAAGAGCAAATTGTAAATCCTGAACAGAATGTTCTTAAGTTTTCCAAACAATGTTCTAATGAAAAATTGTTTTGTCTTACAGAAACACTTTTTTTGTGGTGTATGTAAAAACCTTACAGCAAGGAAAGGTGGGGAGAGATGACCCATGTTTACACTTCTTAAATACATTGCAAACCAACAGCTCTGTAATTTAGGACTGGCATCCTAAACAGCACCAAGGGGTTGTCGAAGCCCCACTTTATCCGTATACAACTTTTTTACAATAAAATTATCAGTTCCTTACTTCGACTGCTGTGATGTCTGTTAAACTGCTTTTACTTAGAGACATGTTGTCCTGAAATACTTTCTTCTGGTTTACATCGAGCATTGCGAGAAGTTCCTGGCACTGCTGACTGAGAACTAGATAAAGCAAACAACGTGTTAAAAATGTACTGTAAGGGGCAGATTTATCAAGGGTCAAAGTGAATTAGAGGGAATTTTCGAAGTAAAAAAATCCAAAATTCGAAGTAATTTTTTGGATACTTCGACTTCGAATTTACTTCGAATTTGATTCAAAGTAAAATAGTTAGATAATTCGATAATCAAAGTACTGTCTCTTTAAAAAAACTTCGACTTCAATAGTTCGCCAAATTAAACCTGACGAAGTGCTATGTTAGCCTATGTGGACCTTCTAGACCATTTTTCTAAGTCTTTACACATCGAAGTAAAATTGTTTGATTGTTCGAATCAATTCGAACGGTTTAATCGTTCAACCGAGGGGTTTTAATTTGATCATTCGATGGCCAAATTCGCGGAAAAATCCTTCGACTTCGATATTCGAAGTCAAAGAATTTTAATTCAAGGGTCGAATTTCGAAGTATTTTTTAATTCGACCCTTGATAAATCTGCCCCTAAGTGTAATTAAACTGAACTGACAAATATTACATGATTAAACCACAGAAACCCTAAACATCTTCACTAAAATGATATTTTTTTAATTAACAAAGTACGTTAGGCAAGCAAGTAAGATTTTGTTGACAGTCAGTTTCAACCTTATATTAAATACTAAATTGCAAATCTATTGATGCAAGAACAGCATATGTCTGAAATCAGAATGGACTTATATATATAGTTGCTCACACTACTCTT
The DNA here is from genome assembly GCF_017654675.1 of Xenopus laevis. Lineage (NCBI taxonomy): Eukaryota > Metazoa > Chordata > Amphibia > Anura > Pipidae > Xenopus > Xenopus laevis. The sequence goes on from NC_054371.1 coordinate 198,382,683, forward strand.
CTGAATACTACTGCAATGTACATTAATTACATTTTTTTTTAGTTTTCATGATATTGGCAGCAGTACACTGCTAATATCATGGATGTGTAATAGGCACACCCCTGCTCTTCTGTCTAGCTGCAGCTTGACAAAATGGCAAAAGTTTAAGATACAGATGCTGCTATAGAACTGAGCACAAAATCGTCAGAAGAATCATATTCTAGTTTCTGGTTGAACAAAACAAATTAGCTGTCCACTGAGAAGCCCTCCATATAAACAAACCAAGCCCTTTCCAGGCTAAATTGTACAGCTCATTATACAGGGGAAATTCAGTGGACTGCTAATTTGATTTGATTGTGCTCATATGGACAGATAGTAGAATGTTACTTTGCCCCTCAGATTTTAGCTCATTTAGTTTAAGAAATGAAAAACCTCCAGATATTTCCTTATTAAAACAATAAGCAAAAAGTATGTTTCGGCACAATGAGATGAGAGAGAGATGAACTAAGCTTTGTTTAGACCAAATAAAGTGCAAGGGCACTTAAGTTGATTATTAGGCTATTTCGGACGAAGGAATGTCCGTTCCAATCTACTGCCCTGCAACTAACCATTCAGATTAATATAAACTAGTAAAGAGAACAAATCACACGATGCCCAGGCCATTAATTGACTTTCGTCGGACATAACGAAAGTTATATCCGACAAATAGTAGTGACAATCTCTTATTGATATAGTCAGATGGGCAATAAATGCAGAGATATCTATAGCCGATATAAATTTTTTAACCTACGACCGCTAGCCATGGCACAAAAAATGTCGGGACAATCCACACACTCCCAAAATCGTACGAATCTTTGTTTCGTACAATAGAATTTTTGCATCAATGATCAGCTTTAGTTCTCATTCAGGGAGCACAATTCCCTTGGTCTGGCTGCACTAGGCAGTTCACAGTGGATATAATACTGCGCAAAGTGCAGAGCAAAGTGCTGGCAGGCGCAGACCAATGCCAGACTTCTGATCAGACACAGCACTTCTGATCTGCTACATGCAACGTTTCCGGCCAAACCGTTGCATGTACCGGATCAGAAGCCAAATGCTACAATAAAGGCTTTTTATTTAAATATTCCTTGAAGCTGTGCGCTGTGTTATACACTGGATATTCACAATTGAGGTGGCGAGTGGACCACAGAACACGAGCACTGATAATTGCTGAGACTGGACGCTGGTGAGTGCTGACTGAACTATAACTAGGCTGTGAAGGCCAGCATCTGCCAATACAGGTACAGACTGCACATCTGCAGCAATTCAATGTTTAAAAAATGTCCGGCTGTGAGCGTTTTTTGCACTTTTCACTAGGGATGCACCGAATCCAGGATTCAGTTCGGGATTCGGCCTTTTTCAGCAGGATTCGGATTCGGCCGAATCTTTCTACCTGACCAAACCGAATCCTAATTTGCATATGCAAATTAGGATTCAGGGGTTCGGCTGAATCCAAAATAGTGGATTCGTTGCATCCCTACTTTTCACACTGACTTTCCTGAAGTACATGACTCCTACTATCAGTGGTAGTAAAGGGTCTAGAAAAAGGTCTCCTTTAATCAATGACTGTTTTATGAAACTATTAGCATTCTTGTATGTTAATTTTTTGGTACAATTTTTCCAGTATTATCAACATCACATATTCCATCAGCAGTTCCCTGCACTACTTTTAGCCCCCTTAAAATTGTGTGCAGGATTTTCACAGGAGCAAGATGGAGCTAAAAGTTAGGGCTGTCATTATGGTCGGAACAGGCAAAACTCCTGTCCTGTCAAATGAGGGGTCCCAGACTGCCATTAAAAAGGACAGAATGAGGATGATCAGATTGTGGTCATGATCAGGCAGGAATACAGGTGCCATTATTCGTAATGGCAGCCGTGCTAAAAGTTGGTGGGTCTTAGTTGCAGACTAACATTAGCACACATATATAGTGTGCTGAAGAAAATCCAGAGGACCATGCAATGTTTTCCTAAACACACATGCAAAAACAGTACAAAATATTCCATGCTTACTTGTGTTCTCAGACTTGAGAGCCTTAATTTCATTTGTGCGTGACTCTAGAGTTTCTTTGATTGTGACATTTTCACAGAGGACTCTAAATAAAAAGTAATTAGAATTTTCTAATCAAATGCATGACAGTATTATTAATATTATTCTTTATTAAAATAAGACATATTCTGAAATGCATTACAGAAATCATGCACCATTACACAGCAGTCCCTGCCCAATGGAGCTGTACTCCCTATCTATCCCATTCACACATACTACAGTCAATTTTATCATGAAGAAGAGAGTACTTGGAGGAAACCCACATGAGGTGGAACATACAAACTCTTTGCAGATTGTGTCCTTGCTGGAATTGAACCTAGAATCCCAGAGCTAAAAGGCAGCAGTACCTCAGGAGTCAAATTAAATCAAAAACCGCTACACAGCAGGAAATCAGGTGGGCCTGAAAACCTGTACATAGCTCGGGTATAATTAGTAGTACGGGTATGGGATCCGTTATCCGGAAACCAGTTATCCAGAAAGCCCCCGAATTACGGAATGGTCATCTTCCATAGACTTCATTTTATCCAACTAATCCCCTTTTTTATGACTGATTTCCTTTTTATCTGTAATAATAAAACAGTAGCTTGTACTTGATCCCAACTAAGATATAATTAATCCTTATTGGAAGCAAAACCAGCCTATTGGGTTTACATGATTTTTTAGTAGACTTAACGTATGAAGATCCAAATTACAGTCTTTTAACCTTTCAAAGCATACAGTGTTTGACCTCTGACCTCTTCTGAACAGGGGAACATATATCAATATGTAAAATAGACGACATCGCCAATCGAGCTGATCTCTCCCCGATATGCCTACATTAAGGTGGGCAATATCGGCTGATCAAGGGCCCAACAATCGGATCATGATGCATCCGATAGGGGAGGTCGGATAAACACACATATGCGGCCACAATCAGACGGGATTTTTTAACCTGCCCAATCGAGATGGATATCGATTGGGGAAGCCCGTCTGATGGCCCGACACATGGGCCAATAAACTGCCGACTTAAAGGGGACCCGTCACCCAAAAAAATTATTCAAAATCCTATTTTATCAGATTAGTCAAGGAAAATTAACTTTAATTACACTATATACATTATTTGAATCTTGTTTCCTTCAGTCTGGGATTTCATAATTATAGCAAGCAGGCAGGAGCCATTTTGTGGACACTGTTATTAAGACAAGCCTTGTGTCATCTCAGAATCTTGTTTGTGCACCAGAATGGGGGACCTGATGTCCATCCCCATGCCCTGGCTACACAATTATATGGTAAAGAGAGAGGAGGAATATATGGAGAGCAGTGACATCCAAGAAGTGCTGAATTGAAAGTGAAAGTAATTGTCTGCCCCACCTCTATGCCACGGGCATAGAGGAGGGGCAGACAATATTTGATTGACAGCTGAGATTTTTAAATGAGCTTACAACAGCTATGAATGCTTAAATAAAAAATAGAAATTGGATTTCATGTTTAATTTGAAAAGGACTTTTATTATACAGATTTTTGTGTCTGGGTGACAGGTACACTTTAAAGGTTATTCCTTCAGTAGAATAATGAGGCCACCTGAAACAAGTTGACAACCAGCGAAATTCACATACATAATCAAAATGCCTTTTTTATTTTGTTTTAAAAATTTCCGAAAAGTTTAGTCAGTAAATCTGAAGCTAAAACATACCTTAACAGTGAAAGAGTTTTCAAAATGTTTTGGCCCTGCAATATTGTTACTATTATACCAGGGCCACTAGAACAGTTTAAAGGAGGTATTATAATGATTTTTATTCAGGCTGCGAGACTGCTAATAGTAAGATATATATACACAAAGAGATTGCCTTTGACAAAGCTCGGTGAAGACTGAGCTGAACTTTAGTTTTGTTAGGGAGGGCGTTGGAATTCATGCAAAAATGGGGCAGTGAAGGTGCTCTGTGCTTCAGCTTCAGTTAGGCAGGTCGTCGTAACTCAAGTCAAAATGGGGCAGAAATTGTTCTTCTTGGCGGGGCTACCTTGGGAATGATGTGGGCTTTGGCCTAAGAATTTCAAAGCCAGTTATATTTCCATAGACACTACCAACTGATGCCCAAATGCATCAGTATATGGTTCGGGATTCGGCCTTTTTCAGCAGGATTCGGATTCGGCCGAATCCTTCTGGCCGGCCGAACCGAATCCGAATTTGCATATGCAAATTAGGGGCGAGAAGCAAAATCGTGTGACTTTTTATGACAAAACAAGGAAGAAAAAAATGTTTTCCCCTTACTACCCCTTATTTGCATATGCAAATTAGGATTAGATTTGGTATTCGGCCAAATCTTTTGCGAAGGATTCGGGTGGATCCGGTGTATCCCTAATTATGATGTTATTGGGCAGATTTGTATTTCAACAGCCGGTGTGTTGATTGATAAGCTATAGCATTCCTCCTTTTTGCCCCCAATGGTTCGTTTTATTTACACTCAACATATATTTTAACCAGGCTGGGAATAAAATTTATGCTTTAATCTAATTGTTAGAGAATTAAGGACGTGTATAGTGGGAAGGTGCACATTTGAATAGGTCATTCTTTTTTTTCTTTCCTCGTGTAAATGCATGTTAATAGTAAGCTACTAAACAGACAGTGAAAGAATGTTGCTAATGCTTTCCTATCTCAATCTAGTAAAAGCTAGAAACAAGGTTGGAGCTGGTTATAGATATAAAAATGATGTAACATGTGTTGTATCTTTAAATTTATAAAATGGTTAAAAATGCTAAGTTAAGAATTTATTACAAAAACAGGCTACTTAATCAAACGTGTTTAAACATCCACCATGGTGTGGTGAATTTCTTATTGCAAAAAAATTCCCCTTTCACAGAAATGCACACAGAAGAAAGATATCTATAAGAACCGGAATTGAATTTGCTTTTAAGAACAGTGTGCCAAGGAAACACCCACACAGTATGTTACACTGAGTGGCGTTTCGATGGTCAAAGTCTAACTCTGTTTGCTCACACCTTTCCCATAGTGTGAGGCAAAAGTACATGAACGGAGCCTTACATACCTCTCGTATTTTTCTTTCCAAGTTTCTTCTAGGTTTTTAAGCCTGACCTGATCAAACTGGATTTCCCACTCCAAAACACTGATCTCCTGTGGAAGAACAGAAGTACAGCAGATTTGTTATCCGTTATCTACTATTTAACCTGTGCCATATAATCTTTTTTTAATTTCCGCCATTGGTACACAGCAGCTTGTTTATATGAAGTATAGTAGTGTTTCTGAAGCAAACACAACAGTTTTACCAGTGCAGGGCAGCAGTACATTATATTTTCATTACTTTAAAACACTTTAATTTTTTGGTGTTAGTGTTCCTTTAATTACATATGCCATAGCCAGACTCCAGAGTACATGGGTCCTACATAAGCGCCACTTGGAAGCCAGTAATGACTTAGCTGCCAGCAGAAAGACACTGGTTTGTATTTATTCATGACACTTTGGCAGGACACAGCTGTTCTCTCAGTGTGTGCATAATATTGTTAAAGGCACACAATAGACGAGATTCTGGGAATTCTGTCATGGTTCTCATGTTTCTAATTTTCCTGATTTCTCACTCCTCATGTATTTGAAGTACCCATGATGCCTAGGTGGACATCATAAGAAAGTGAGAGTTGCTCCTGGTGAATAGTATACATAAATAGTATAAACATATATGGTCTAGTTTTTGTTTCTAAATTACACTGCAAATAATTCACTCTACAACATAAAATGTCATTCCTGAACCAGCAAGTGTATTTTATTTTTAGTTGTAATATTGGTGTGTAGGGGCAGCCATCTCAGGTCATTTTGCCTGGTCATGTGCTTTCAGAAAGAGCCAGCACTTTAGGATGGAACTGCTTTCTGTCAGGCTGTTGTTTCTCCTACTCAATGTAACTGAATGTGTTGCAGTGGGACCTGGATTTTACTATTGAGTGCTGTACTTAGATCTACCAGGCAGCTGTTATCTTGTGTTAGGGGGTTGCTATCTGGTTACCTTCCCATTGTTCTGTTTTTAGGCTGCTGGGGGGGGGGGGGCGGGTGATATCACTGCAACTTGCAGTGCAGCAGTAAAGAGTGACTGAAGTTTATCTGAGCACAAGTCACATGACTGAGGGCAGCTGGGAAACTGACAATACTTCTAGCCTCATGTCAGATTTCAAAATGAAATATAAAGTAAAACTGTTTGCTCTTTAGAGAAATGGATTTCAGTGCAGAATTCTGCTGGAGCAACACTAGTACCGTATATACTCGTGTATAAGCCGACCCGTGTATAAGCCGAGGTACCTAATTTACCTAAGAAAACTGGAAAAATGTATTGACTCGTGTATAAGCCTAGGGGCCCCATGTCAGATTTCAAAATGTGAATGTGACCCGGCCGCAACAATTGGGGGACACTGGGCAGGTACCTGTTACTGTCTGTGACTGACTGTGTCGCCGCCCGGATTTCATGTTTGCTTCCCTCTGCCACCCCCATTTCATGTTTGCTTCCCTCTGCCACTTCCCCCCCTGCCCTCCCCATCTGTCGCTCTCCCCACCCCGTCGCTCTCCCACCCCGGCACTCACGTCTGCTGCTCTTCCCTCTGTCCTTCCCTCTGTCACAGTAAAACGTGACCCGGCCCCAGCAGGACTGCCTGTGACTGCCTGTGTCGCCGCCCGGAGCAGGTCCAGGAGCTCCGGGCGGCGCGTCCTTCCCTGCCGGCGTTCGCTTTCAAAATGGCGGCGCCCATGGCCGCCACGTGGGTAGCGGCCGGCGCCGCTACCCACGTGGCGGCCATGGGCGCCGCCATTTTGAAAGCGAACGCCGGCAGGGAAGGACGCGCCGCCCGGAGCTCCGGGCGGCGACACAGGCAGTCACAGGCAGTCCTGCTGGGGCCGCGGAAAGGTATGACCCGCGTATAAGCCGAGTTTGAGTTTTTCAGCACATTTTGGGTGCTGAAAAACTCGGCTTATACGCGAGTATATACGGTAACTGTTGTTAGGCTGCTGGGGCGGGGGGGAAGGGTGATATACTCAAATTTGAGTTCGGGGAGATTTAGTCTCTGGGCAACTAATCGCCTTTTCTTTGGGGCGACTAATCTCCCTGAACGGCTTCTCCCTGTCTTCCGCCAGCTATAATGAAAAACCGCCTGCGGCATGGCACACGTGGCGCTTTGTTTTCCAAAGTCAATCAAAGTTGCCCGACTGAAGTTGATCAGAGCACATGACTGGGGGCAGGACCATCACCAGAAATCGCAGGGCCCCATATGACAACATTTCCGGGCCCCCTGGGCTGCACCCACCGCAAGCCTCACCTACAGGTCCGCCCTCCCCACCCCACAGGTCCGCCCCCCCCACACACAGTAAAAAAAAATAGTCTAGGGTTCCCACATGTTAATACAAAATAAAAAGTTATTGGTGGTCAGGGCCCCCCATAAAAAAACATTTGTGGCCAGGGTCCCCCCCCATTAAAAAATATTGGTGGCTAGGACCCCACATGAGAAAAAAAAATTGGTGGCCAGGGCCCCCCCCACATTATGAGAAAATTGGTGGCCAGGGCCCCTTAAACGTCCATGCCTTCCCGAAGTCAGCAGCTCTCAGAAAGATAGGGGGGGGCCGACTAATCAAGTAAGTGTGGCGTGGCCGGGCCCCCTACAACTCTCCCCCCTGTCCCCCCCTGATGGCTGCCCTGACTGGGGGCTCGTGGGAAACTGACAATACAGTATGTCTAGCCCCATGTCAGATTTCAAAATTAAATATATAAAAATCAGTTTGCTCTTTTGAAAAATGGATTGCAGTGCAGAATTAGCACAATTAACTGATGTGTTTTGAAAAAAACATGTTTTCCCATGACAGTATCCCTTTAAATTTCACGGATTCTGCTCACCTTTTCCAAAGTTCGCCGCTCCTGCTCAGCTTTTTGAAGCATTTCCTTTGTGTGACTTGTGGCTTTATCTAACATAGCCTGAGAAAGAAAACATTTCCATGCAGAGATCAGAGTGGTGCCTTGCATTTATCAGATATCAAGGAGTAACAAAAGATTAATATTACAGCTATCGTCACACGGACAGGCACAATCTCAGGCGACAACTGCACACATGTAATATTGCTCTTACTGGTGTTCTCTGTGTGAAGAAATATGTGACCAATGTAACATTTAACAGTAGTATACTGCAGTCTTCGGTCTAAAAGTTACTTTTAAAAGGCAACGTTCGTTATTGCAAAAAAAAATCCACTAAACTGTAGTGGATGTATATGTTTCACGTATACATACATATACATCTTAATTCTATTTTTCATACAGCTGTTTAAATATTTAATGATTTATCTGTGAGCGCTTCAACCTAACCTTTTTTCTAATGCTCCACCCAATACACCTATGTTGTGAGTCATTGGCAGATCATATCCTTTTTCATTTTCAGTTTAAAAGGTGCTCCAACATTTCCAGACATCTAATATGCAGATATATTTGGTGTGACAGTGTTGACTAATTATTTAAATTATGGGGAGGAAATGATTAAACCTTAATATGGTATCTGTACATTAAGCTCATTTATGAATTTAGTTGTCCCACGGGGCCAAACAGCAGTTCGCCTTCAATCATTCTGTTTCTGTGTCTTAAAAAACCAGTAACATAAAAAAAAAATGTAAAAAAAAATTGTTACCATACATCTTATAAAATAACTCACTGAAACTCACTGAAACTCCGCTTGCTCTCCTCTTCAGAAAGTGACATACCTCCCAACATTTTGGAAGTAAAAATGTTTTCTGCATGTAGTGCGGCAATTTTTTTTGACAACACTCATTTTTGTGGCCACACCCCGTAATTACCATGTTCATTATAAAAATTTGAAAATATTTCTCCTTATCTAAACTGTTAAAATTACTTATTTTCTTATCTCAAAATTGTTACAATGTATCTTAGTTGCACCTGTTAGCTGTACTGGCCTCTCTGCCAAAAGCCAATTAAGTTAGAAACTTTGTTTCTTTTTCTGGCTGTTCAGTGCAGAGAAAAGAGGGACTTTCCACTACAAATGAGGGACCTCAGGTTGAGCTGTCAAAAGAGCGACTGTCCCTCTGAAAAAGGGACAGTTGGGAGGTATGAAGTGATCGGGCGATCCATTGTGCGGCGCTCGATTTCTTCTCCCTGCCTTCCCTTTTAGGAGATAGCCAGGGAGGAGAAATCAAGTGCCGCACGATGGATCGTCGATGTGTCGCCTTTTCTGAAGAGGAGCGGAAGCAGAGTTTCGGTAAGTTATTTCTTAATAAAGGCTTTGTGATTTTAAAGTTTTTTTGATGTTACTGGTCCTTTAAGACACTAATATGCTGCAGGAAAGATATTGAAGGGCTCATTTCTTGTCCTGTTCACTGAGCTAAATCAGCAGACCAGCTTGCTTTACTTCTGATGCCTATCAACTAAAAGCTGCATAAAACAGCTTCCATCAACTCACAGGAGGACTCTTTCCCTTTAGGACAATGACAGACAAGGAGATTAGTTGATGCGGCCAAGTGGCAACCCTATTTGCTACCGACAATAAAGTTAATCGGTAGTGGGGAAAAATAGACGGTGCTTCGTTTTTTAGTGTCGCCCAAAGTTGCCACATGAGAAAGAGAAGATTAATTGCACGTGGAAGAGGAGATTTATCGCGGGCCACTAATCTCTTAGTTTGCCATAGTCCTTATTTCTTTGATCTAATTCCCATGACGTAAGAAGCTATAGTATCCAGGTGAATAGAAATGAATACCAGAGAAACCAGTTAAACCAGCTGTGGGAACCATGGCCTATCCCTAATAGTTACATAGAAAGCAAAGAACTAGCCATCTATAAGCCCAACACATGCAACTATAACTTCATCAGGCCAATATCAATAAGGTCTTATCAAATACTATTATTTGCCTCCTGTAACTCTTTAGCACTCAAGCCATTCTGACACTGATTAAATGTAGATTAAATGAGATTTTCTCACCAAAAGGACAAAAAAAACAATTACTTGGCATGAAGGTGTAAACTGCACTGGGAGAATCACGGCAGTTACTGCATCTAGCTTGGGTGTACTTCTCCATAACACCCGAGTATAACACCCAGCACGACATCCCTCATCATTTAAAGGGGAACTATCGCGAAAATGAAAATTTAATATAATCCTTGTCACACTGAAATAAGAAACTTTCTAAATACAATCAATTAAATATTCTACATTGTTTCTGAAATAATCAAATTTTTCTTCACTATTCCTCTCTCACTATCTGTTTCTCTTCATTCTGTCTTCATGCAGCAGTTGGGTGTCAGATATTCATTGACAGTTAGATCCAATATATCTTATAGGAGGGCTCTTTTCCTAGCAGATGTATTAGAGCTCACTCAAATAACTGATTCCAGTACAAACAAAATGTAACAAACTAACTGCCTTTTGCACAAATCCTGCATGTAGAGACAGGATTTCTGGTGATTTTAGTGAGCTCTAATACATCTTCTAGGCAAAAGGAGCCCCCCTATAGAATATATATATTGGATCTAACTGTCAATGATTATCTAACAAGTCCAATTCCTACATGAAGACAGAATGAAGAGAAACAGATGCTAAGAAAGGAAGATGAACTTGGATTATTTCAAAAACAGTACAGATTTTTTAATTGATTATATTTAGAAAGTTTCTTATTTCAGTATTCTGAAGCTTATATTAAATTTAAATTTTCGCGATAGTTACCCCTTAAGGGCGGTAGCACATGGGGAGATTTAGTTGCCTACGATAAATCTTCGCTATTGCGGAAGACTAATCGGCCTGAAATGCCTTCCCATCGGCAACAATGCAACTTTGGAAAACCAAAGTGACGTTTATGCCATCCCATCATCGATTCACATTGTGGCCGGTGGGAAGGCATTTCCGGGCGATTAGCCACCTGCAGTAGCGAAGATTTATCGCAGGCGACTTTAATCTTCCCGAGTGCCACCACCCTGATAGCTGTACATGAAATAAAGGGTAAATCATATTCTGCTTTTATTCCAAATACTACAAACTGGTAGAATTCAGCATGGTAGGCATAACTCAATAGAACCCATCTAAGACACCACACAGTAATTACATCACTGTAGGAAGCAATATGGTATAGCATACATAAAGTGAAGGGAATCCCATGACTGCATGGAACGCAGTGTCATGGCACGGTCAGTGATTGTTTGCAAATATATGACAGGTGTGTGTCAGCAGTGTGAATACTAAAAGCTAAGCGAGGTTGGGGAGTTCGCATTTGCACTTTTAGGCTATGGACACACAGGCTGAAGGCTCCAGCTGCTCTCAGAATGTGTATTTCTGCAGGCAGAGAGAAGCGGATCTGCTCCCTGCCCCTGCTCCGTTGATCTGAATCTGATCCGCCTCTGTAGCTGATTCTTGAGACAGAAGCTAGCAGATAGTAATCTCTCACTGTGATGAGACAGGTTGGAAGGGCTATACATTTTTTTTAAAGAAGAGCAGAGCTAGCCAAATAGGAGGCCTGTGGACTGGATATGGCATGTATTTTTACAGTCCCCTGGCTACCTTTGGGCTCGATGTTTATAACATCATCGTTTTGTTATAATTCAGTCTACAATCAACAGTATGTCAGCTAAATGGCTTGCTCATTTGCTCATAATCTAACATTAGCAGTAATAAGAGAAGTGCCTCAACAAACCCTCATTTTATCATTTATCCACACAGTCAACAAAAAAACTCACCATGCTTTGTAACAGCTTTAGCGCTTCATCTTTTCCATCAAGCTGCCTCTGAGATGCCTCAAGTTCTATTCTTAAAAAATCTACCTCCTACAAAGTAAACAAATTATAGCATTTAGATTATCCCCCAAATTGAAATGTGTGTTCCTAACCACGAGTTTTAATTATATTTTAAGAATAGGAAATCTGAAGCACAACCTTAAAAGCACTGAGGAGAGAAATGCCAGAATAGCACCTGTGGGTGTGGGTAATTTACATACCAAAGAATTGGGGACAATTCTAAGCTTTTTGATGTTCATCAGCTGAGCTGAAAAATGACAAACTATTTGGAATCGCACCATGTGCGATAAGATATACCTATGACCCACAAGATACTTTTGCTGCAGATAACAACACCCAATGAGACTGCTCCAATCATGTTGGAAAATTAAAAAGAAACACATGTAAGCCACACAAGTAGTGAGTAATAATTAAACTCAAGGAATCGCTTCTGTGGCTTGAAAAAAATGTTTTATCAAAGATACAGCAGTACCCTTAAACTCATTTAATAAAAATATGATCTGCCCCAAACTGTGATGTGAGTGATAGTGTCATTCTGTATACTTTTGTAAATACACATGTACTTCTTGGGAACTCAGACGGTATGTCACTGTACTGTTTTTTTCGGTGAGGATATTTCTATTTTTGAGAAAATAAAGAGAAAATAAAGAGAACTTTATGGGACAGGTTTATTAAGGGTTGAATTGAAAATTCAAATTCTCCGTTTTTTATGGTCAAAACTCTCAAATTCGAATTGTGAATTATCCAAACTCGATTCTAGTTTTAAATCAAATTCGAACTTCGAGATTTCTCACACTACGGCCCTTTAAGAACTCGAATTAGACTATTCGCCACCTAAAACCTGCTGAGCTCATGTACAAGTCAATGGGAGAGGTCCAGGGACCGATTTGGACATGTTAGTAGCCTTCCTGACATTCATTCGGAGAAAAAACTCGAATCAAGTTTCGATAATTCACAATTCGATTTTGAGAGTATTGACCATTAAAAAAATGTAATTAGATTTTAGTTTTTGGGTCGGGAATATTCCTAGTTTTACATATTCGATTTATATCTATCTATATATATATATATATATATATAATCCAGTAAATGGACCCGCACTCGTTCATATTAGTGAAATAAATGTGTCTTTATTCACAAGTTCATTTCCAATGTTTAAACGTTTTATATATATATATATATATATATATATATATATATATATATATATATATATATATATATATATATATATATATAACCCCCCCAGTTGAATTTTGAGTATATTTGAATTTAATAGAGTTTTAAAAAAACTCACATAAATTCGAAAATCGACCTTTAAAGGGGTTGTTAACCTTCCAAACACTTTTTTCAGTTCAGTTGTTTTCAGATTGTTCCCCAGAAATAAAGACTTTTTTAAATTACTTTCCATTATTTCTTTTTTATTGTTTTTCCAAAATCTAAGTTTAAAGTTGAATGTTCGTGTCTCTGGTGTTTGAGTCTGGCAGCTCAGTAAATCAGGTGCAGACTCTAAACTGTTACAATTTTGCAACATTTAGTTGATACATTTCTCAGCAGCAACTATCAATTCTAACAGCTGCCTGTAACAAAACCCAGAGATTCTGCTCAGCAGGGACTATGATAATAAATCTATCAACTAAATGTATCCATTTAGAGCAGTTTACAGGGTCGGCGACCCCCCTAGCAGAGCTGCTTTAGAAAGTGAAAAATGACATCTTACACTTCAATATTAGAAAAACAGTGACACATAGATAAATTGAAAGTAATTGGAAAAATCAGTTATTTCTGGTGATCTATCTGAAAAAAAAAACAGTTGTTTGAAGGTGAACAACAACCCCTTTAATAATTTTGTCTCTATATGTCAACCTGCTAGCGGTTACATGAATACAACAAATGCAGATGCAGCACCACTGACCTCTGTTAATTCTTGAAGCCGCTGCCTCAGGTCTTCATTGGACACTTCCGAACTTGCATCTGCACTCAGAAACACAAATGACATGTGTAGTAAGATACAGAAAACTTTTAGGCACAATAACCCACTGACTGCAAAAAAATCAATGGTCATCTGATCACTTTCATAGTGAGAGTAGTGATGACAGAGTGTTCGGAATTTAAGATAAAAAAAATATTATTGGACCAAAACCAGCCTATTGGGTTTATTTCATGTTTACATGAATTTCTAATCGACTCAAGGTACGAAAATCCAAATTACAGAAAGATCCATTATCCAGAAAACCCCAGGTCCCAAACATTCTTGATAACAGGTCCATACCTGTAGCTGTTGGAGCAAAAGTCATGCATTCTATCTATTCTAATGGGACCATGACACACATACAAATAAGCCAGAGGCTTAGCTTCTCCACACTGGGTTCCTGTCTGACTGGTTTAAAAGGACAGCACAGGAAGCCCTTTTAATAGGTGTTCCTTGCACATCCAGTCATATTGAGCAGATAAGGGTTTGGGATTGTAGTTAATCTTTCTGCAACATTCATAGGCTTATGACTATAAGGGAAAAAAGAGGGAGCACAGAATGAACCCGCCCCTATATCTCTTAAATTGTCAAAGATCATTCAACACACTGTAATCCAACTTTAAAGAAAAAAAGGATATATTTTAAACTTATTTATTTAATCATAAACCCTACACCATACATACAGGTAGAAAGAAAATAAAGACCCTTAATGAAATGTCTTACCTATACTATTTTGTCTGCACCTTGAGTATCCCATATGCCCAAACTTATGGGTGTTCTTGGCCTCAGAGACACTGTTTCTTAACACAGAGTAACTTGCAGTCCCAGAATCATCACCCTTCTTCACAAGTTGATAGTGACCCTGATTGTCCAATGCCCTTCTTATTTTAAATGTCTCTGCCATGAGATCCGCTGATCCATCATACAGGCCTCCTGGCTTTCTCCCAAAACCTTCGCCTAAGTCTCCTCCAGCCATAAAATCTTCTTCCTCTTCAGAAGGGCAGTCTCTCTCGGTAGCAAATGCATCGCTCATAGTCACACACAGATGCAGTCCAACGCACTTACCTGTAAAGAATAAAAGGTAAATAATACTGATTAAAGGTAAATAACACTGACACACTGCTGCCATTACAGCTACACGCTCTTACCCTCAAGCTTTGCAGCTGGTGCTCTCATCGAACAAAGGCAGCAAAATCATCAATAATGAAAGTAGAGAATAACAGCCCTTGGCCTTGTAGGCAGCATCCAATGTAAGAACTAAAAATGTCTATGTCTCACACTAGGAAATACCATGGATTACTATTCTTGTTAAAAAAATTGTGACACCTCGGGGCGAATTAAAAATTTAAAATTTTAATTTTCAAGGTTTTTTATGGTCAAAACTGTCAAATTCGACTAGGGAGTTATTCAAATTCAATTCGAGTTTTTCAAAAAATTCAAATTCGATTTTCGAGATTTATCATACACTGGCCCTTTAAGAACTCGAATTCGACTATTCGCCATCTAAAACTGCCGAATAGCTGTTTAAGTCAATGGGAGACATCAAGGGATCAGTTTGGAGTTGTTTGCAGTCTTCCTCACATTCTAGTTTTTTTCAGAGAAAAAACTCAAATCGAGTTTTTAAAATTCCAGTCGAATTCAATACAAGTTTTCGGGTTGATCCAATTCACCCAAGTTTAAAAAATTTGATAGTATAATAAATTTTGATTGGTCGAATTTCAAGTTCATGGGTGTTTTAAAAACTCACATGAATTCTAAATTCGAACCTTGATAAATGTGCCTCCTCGTGTACAGGTATGGGACCTGCTATCGAGAATGCTCGGGACCTGGGGGTTTCCGGATAAAGGATTTTTCTGTAATTTGGATCTTGGGACCTGTTATTGAGAATGCTCAGGACCTAGGGGTTTCCGGATAAAGGATCTTTTTGTAATTTGGATATTCATACCTTAAGTCTATAACCCAATCATGAAACATTAAATAAACCCAATAGGCTGGTTTTGCTTCCAATAAGGATTAATTATATCTTAGTTTGAATCAAGTACAAGCTACTGTTTTATTATTACAGAGAAAAAGGAGATCACATTTAAAAATATGTATTATTTTGATAAAATGGAGCCTACGGGAGACGGCCTTTCCATAATTCAGAGCTTTCTGGATAACGGATCCAATACCAGTATTTATTTTATAATTAGCTCTTAACTCAGGTCAATTAACATTCACTGCATAATAACATTACCATATTGCATCATAAGATTACTCGTGTTTGAGATCTACTGTAAGATGCAAATCACACATGTAACTGGAGAGGATGTTCATTAAAGTCATAATAACTAGGGCTACAGAGCAGCAAGGCAGATTAATAGGACTGTGGCTTATAGTAGTTTTGACAAAACCTTACATTTAAAACGAAAAACATACTGCATAACTTCATCTTTCATTTCTATTTCACTAATGTGCATACATGCTTATGTATGTTTATAAAATAAATATATCGTGCTAAATTGCCCAAGTGCAATTGCCAGTAGCAGCCAATCAGGCCTTTGCTTTCATCTGATAAGTCGTTAGTTTATAAAGCAACCCTAATAATGAATGTGGCTAAAAATACCATATTTTATACACAGAAGCCTAAAGTTTCAGCTTGTCAATAGCAGCAATGATCCAGGACTTCAAACTTGTCACAGGGGGGTAAAGAGTAAAGTGACCCACATTTGAAAGCTGGAGAGAGTCAGAAGAACGAAACGAATAAATAATGAAGACCAATTGAAAAGTTGCTTAGAATTGGCCATTCTATACCATACTAAAAGTTAACTTGAAGATGAAGGTAGACAAGAAGATAAGTCGCCCGCGACTTCTGTGTATGAATATTCTCCTCCAAATGCTTTCCCACTGCTCCAAATGCTGAATAATGCAATAAAGTGAATTTTGCCGAAGACTCCTGAAGTTGTCTCACATGGAAACTTTGGAATGCTGTAGCAACTAATATGGAAATTCACTTAATCATCGATGGGAATGCATCTGGATGAAATTAGTCACCCACAGAAGAGGAGAATTGTCGCCAGCGACTAATCTCCTTGTCTACCATTGCCCTAACTGCCTTTCAAACTAACCACCCATCAGGGAGACCAGAGTCCTAGAGTTTAGAGCAACATAACAATCATATGTATTGTTGAAATATCAAGTAATTCCAATTTTTTTTTTTAATTATTTTCTTTTTTTCTGTAATTATAAAACAGTACCTTATACTTGATCCTTAATCCTTATTTGAAGCAAAACAACATTCTACTTAAATTAATGTTTAAATGACTTTTTTTTAAGGTATTGAAATCCAAATTACGGAAAGACTCCTTATCCGAAAAACCCCACATCCCGAGCATTCTGGTTTAACAGGTTCCATACCTGTACTGTACTGCTGTCTGTACAATAAGCTATACCTCCATAGTGACACTAAACAGAACAGAAATCATACAAACATTTCTCCCATGCAGAAAAAGGAATTCCCCATTAGATAATGATGAAGCACCCAATGGTGCGAAATGCGTCAGGAGGGTGTGGCCTGTATGGGGTATTGAGACACTAATGGGACACTGCTAAGTATAAATCAACCATTTATATTGTTTGAATTCATTTGGGTGAATTTGCACTAATAAATGTCTGAAATGAGTTGACATGCATTTTTTTTTTGATATAATTAAGATATAGCTTCAAAAACTGTCATCTGTCTGCTCCTTTCCTATTTATATAAAAGGCGCCAATGCGGGGGGGTTTCCAGATAATGGTTATTTTCACAATTTTTATTTCCATACCTTAAAGGGATACTGTCATGGGAAAAAACATTTTTTTCAAAATGAACCAGTTAATAGTGACTTGGAGCAGCTGGGAAATTGACAATATGTCTAGCCCCATGTCAGATTTCAAAATTGAATATAAATTAAATCTGTTTGCTCTTTTGAGAAATGGATTTCAGTGCAGAATTCTGCTGAAGCAGCACTATTAACTGATTCATTTTGAAAATAAATGTTTTTCCCATGACAGTATCCCTTAATATAGACTCTATGGAAGATGGGCTAGCAATAATTTGGAGCTTTCTGAATAACAGGTTTCCAGATAACAGATTCCCGTACCTGAAGTACTAGCTAACTATTTACTTGCAGTGGGCAGATTATCTGATTTAAGATCATATTAGAATTTCTGGACTGTGTAATGGGAAACATCATAAAAATACCATGCAAGGCTACGGGGCTGCTAGTTATCACAAAAATAAAAAGGTAATGAGCTACATGTCATGAAAATAAAAGAAAACTTTCTAAACATAATCAAAAATGCTGCCCTGTTTCTGAAAGTTATACCTCACTAATATCCCAATTTCAGCAGTTTGTATCTCTTCATTCTCTCTTTGTACAGGAGTCAGATTTTGATTGACAGTTAGGTCTAATAGTGGCCATACAGTTACGATCTTTCCTGCGACCATTGGATTCTATATTTTCATTACAAAAGCTGAGAGCTGAATTGTCAGATATACAAGTAGACACAATAGAATTCTACCTATATCTGACAAATCAGCAGTATCCCCAGGTCAATGTTCTGACAAAATCTGACTCCTGCATAAAGAGAGAATAAAGAGAAACAAACAGGATTTTTTCAGAAAGTTTCTTATTTCCAACAGATGAAGTATATATTAAATGTTCATTTTGGCAATAGCCTCCCTTTAGGCAAAATTTCCACTCTGATATGGAACAAAAATTTAATTTTAGGATTTGAAAGGAAGAACATGAAGAACATGTGGTGTTGGGACTTTTGGCAAATCTAAGATGCATTCTTTATCGTTTTAAAGTTGTTCTCAGCACTGTTTTCTCGTGCTATTCTGTGGGTCCTCCAGAGGAAGGGAATCATTATATATCATACTTTGTGCTTATGCCAAGCAAAGGTAATTTCCCTGTTCATAACAAGTCACAGTTTAAGCAGGAAATACAGGGATTTCCTCTGAATAATGGCATTGTGTTTCCTGTTGTAGCTGAAAGTATCAGAACTACAGAAAGCAGCAGATCCATAAGCTATACAGTCTGCAAATACATCACAGTATATATATATATATATATATATATATATATATATATATATATATATATATATATATATATATATATATATACATACATATATACAGTGGTGTGAAAAACTATTTGCCCTCTTATTCTTTTGCATGTTTGTCACACTTAAATGTTTCTGCTCATCAAAAACCGTTAACTATTAGTCAAAGATAACATAATTGAACACAAAATGCAGTTTTTAAATGAAGGTTTACGTTATTAAGGGAGAAAAAAAACTCCAAATCTACATGGGCCTGTGTGAAAAAGTGATTGCCCCCCTTGTTAAAAAATAACTTAACTGTGGTTTATCACACCTGAGTTCAATTTCAAAGGTTATAAAGCCATTTCTAAAGCTTTGGGACTCCAGCGAACCACAGTGAGAGCCATTATCCACAAATGGCAAAAACATGGAACAGTGGTGAACCTTCCCAGGAGTGGCCAGCCGACCAAAATTACCCCAAGAGCGCAGAGACAACTCATCCGAGAGGCCACAAAAGACCCCAGGACAACATCTAAAGAACTGCAGGCCTCACTTGCCTCAATTAAGGTCAGTGTTCACGACTCCACCATAAGAAAGAGACTGGGCAAAAACGGCCTGCATGGCAGATTTCCAAGGCGCAAACCACTTTTAAGCAAAAAGAACATTAAGGCTCGTCTCAATTTTGCTAAAAAAACATCAATGATTGCCAAGACTTTTGGGAAAATACCTTGTGGACCGACGAGACAAAAGTTGAACTTTTTGGAAGGTGCGCGTCCCGTTACATCTGGCGTAAAAGTAACACAGCATTTCAGAAAAAGAACATCATACCAACAGTAAAATATGGTGGTGGTAGTGTGATGGTCTGGGTTGTTTTGCTGCTTCAGAACCTGGAAGACTTGCTGTGATAGATGGAACCATGAATTCTACTGTCTACCAAAAAATCCTGAAGGAGAATGTCCGGCCATCTGTTCGTCAACTCAAGCTGAAGCGATCTTGGGTGCTGCAGCAGGACAATGACCCAAAACATAAAAGCAAATCCACCTCTGAATGGCTGAAGAAAAACAAAATGAAGACTTTGGAGTGGCCTAGTCAAAGTCCTGACCTGAATCCTATTGAGATGTTGTGGCATGACCTTAAAAAGGCGGTTCATGCTAGAAAACCCTCAAATAAAGCTGAATTACAACAATTCTGCAAAGATGAGTGGGCCAAAATTCCTCCAGAGCGCTGTAAAAGACTCGTTGCAAGTTATCGCAAACGCTTGATTGCAGTTATTGCTGCTAAGGGTGGCCCAACCAGTTATTAGGTTCAGGGGGCAATTACTTTTTCACACAGGTTTGGATTTCTTTTCTCCCTAAATAATAAAAACCCTCATTTAAAAACTGCATTTTGTGTTTACTTGTGTTATCTTTGACTAATAGTTAAATGTGTTTGATGATCAGAAACATTTTGTGTGACAAACATGCAAAAGAATAAGAAATCAGGAAGGGGGCAAATAGTTTTTCACACCACTGTGTGTGTGTGTGTGTATATATATATATATATATATATATATATATATATATATATATATATATATATATATATATATATATATATATATATATATATATATATATATATATATATATATATATATATATATATATATATATATATATATATATATATAAACATATATATATAAACACACACAGTCATATGAAAAAGTTTGGGAACCCCTCTCTGCCTGCATAATAATTTACTCCCTTTCAACAAAAAAGATAACATTTGTATGTTTTTCATTTCCCAGGAACACCGGAGTACTGGGGTGTTTTCTGAACAAAGATATTTCGTGAAGCAGTATTCAGTTGCATGAAATTAAACCAAATGTGAAAAACTGGCTGTGCAAAAATGTGGGTACCCATTTTGCTAATTTGAATGCATGTAACTGCTCAATACTGATTACTGGCAACACCAAATTGGTTGGATTCGCTTGTTTAGCCTTAAACTTCATAGGCAGGTGTGTCCAATCATGAGAAAAGTTATTTAAGCTGGCCAATTGCAAGTTGTGCTTCTGTTTGACTCTCCTCTGAAGAGTGACAGCATGGGACCCTCAAAGCAACTCTCAAAAGATCTGAAAACAAAGATTGTTCAGTATCATGGTTTAGGGGAAAGCTACAAAAAGCTATATCAGAGATTTAAACTGTCAGTTTCAACTGTAAGGAATGTAATCAGGAAATGGAAGGCCGCAGGCACAGTTGCTGTAAAACCCAGGTCTGGCAGGACATGAAAAATACAGGAGCGGCATATGCGAAGGATTGTGAGAATTGTTACAGACAACCCAAAGATCACCTCCAAAGACCTGCAAGAACATCTTGCTGCAGATGGTGTATCGGTACATCGTTCTACAATGCAGCACAATTCGCACAAAGAACATCTGTATGGCAGAATGATGAGAAAGAAGCCCTTTCTGCACTCACACCACAAACAGTCGCTTGTTGTATGTAAAAGCTCATTTAGACAGTCATTTTGGGACAAAGTGCTTTGGACTGATGAGACAAAAATTTAGTTATTTGGTCATAACAAAAAGTGCTTTGCATGGCAGAAGAAGAACACTGCATTCCAATAAAAACACCTGCTACCTACTGTCACATTTGGTGGAGGTTCCATCATGCTGTGGGGCTGTGTGACTAGTTCAGGGACTGGGGCCCTTGTTAAAGTTGAGGATCGGATAAATTCAACCCAATATCAACAAATTCTTCAGGATATTGTTCAAGTCACAAAGTCACAAAGTTGAAGTTACACAGGGGTTGAATATTCCAACAAGACAATGACCCTAAACACACTTTGAAATCTACAAAGGCATTTATGCATATTCATATGAGTGTGTGTGTGTGGAATACAAGTGGAAAGTGCAAAAATTGTCTTTAGGCATACTGCAATATTTAAAGGATAATGTAATGTATGTACATTTATTTATTTTTTTTAATTCCAAGATATTAAAGGATACCACCTGCTGCCCATTTTCCGACCAGCCTGACCACCAAGTAGTCAAGGAAGTTGTGAGGAGAAAGAAAGAGGCTGCTCTGATGTTCTTCTGCTTAGGAAAAAAAATCAGAAACCTATCTCAAATCTTTCCTAAGCAGAAGAACATCAGGGCAGCCTCTTTCTTTCTCATGAAAACAAAAAATAAAACAAAAACAGAAATATAGGCACCCCTATAGGACATATTTATATATAAATACAGCCCTGCTGCAGTATACAGTAGAACCCCCATTTTACATTTTTCCAGGGACCATAAAAAAATGGTGTAAAATCCAGGAAAATGTAAAATCAAGGAAATGTGTTATGCTTAAATGGGTTACTTGTATGCTTGAGTCAGCTGGATTCCTTAAAGGAGAAGGAAAGCCCCAGGGCGCAAAACCCCTCCCCCCCTCCCGTGTATTGCCCCCCCTCCCTCCTCCCCCCTGGCCTACCCCTCCCGCTGGGCAAATGCCCCTAACTTGTTACTCACCCCTCTGCGCAGGTCCTGTCCACGGAGTTCACAGTCGCCATCTTCTCCCACGCGCGTCTTCTTCCTGCTCTCACCGGCGTCTTCTGGCGCATGCGCAGTAGGAACAGGTACCGGTACAGCTCTATTGCGCATGCGCCGAATGTCACGAAGTTTTCCGATTTCACTTTGTGACATTCGGCGCATGCGCAATAGAGCTGTACCGGTACCTGTTCCTACTGCGCATGCGCCAGAAGACGCCGGTCAGAGCAGGAAGAAGACGCGCGTGGGAGAAGATGGCGACTGTGAACTCCGTGGACAGGACCTGCGCAGAGGGGTGAGTAACAAGTTAGGGGCATTTGCCCAGCGGGAGGGGTAGGCCAGGGGGGAGGAGGGGGGGGGGGCAATACACGGGAGGGGGGAGGGGTTTTGCGCCCAGGGGCTTTCCTTCTCCTTTAATATATAAGCGATATCAGGTGCACGTACCATCAGTGGTCCAACCTCCACCATTGATCCAAAGAAGAAGTTTTCGTACAGCACCAATCAATTTAAAATGCCTTTATTGGTACATTTTATGGCAAACAGCCTGGTCTGGGGGTTGTTCACATTTACATTAACTTTTAGTATGATGTAGAGGGTGATATTCTGAGACAATTTGTGATTGGTTTTCATTTTTTATTATTTGTGTTTTTTGAGTTATTTAGCTTTTTATTCAGCAGCTCTCCAGTTTGCATCTTAACCAATCTGGTAACTAGGGTCCAAATTAACCTAGCAACCATGCATTGATTTGAATAAGAGACTGGAATATGAATAGGAGAGGGCCTGAATAGAAGGATCAGTGATAAAAAGTAACAATACATTTGTAGCCTTACAGAGCATTTGTTTATTGAAGGGGTCAGTGACACCCATTTGAAAGCTGCAAAGAGTCAGAAGAAAAAGGCAAATAACTATAAAACTATAAAAAATAAATAATGAAAACCAATGGAAAAGTTGCTTAGAATTGGTCGTTTTATAACATAATATAAGTTAGCTTAAAGATGAACCACCCCTTTAATATATGGATGGGACCACAAAACAACATGTAAAATGGGGGAAAATAAAAATCAGGGGATGTAAAATTGAGGTTCCACTTTATAAGGAAAGCAATACAGGTATGGTATCCGTTATCTGGAAACCCATTATCCAAAAAGCTCAAAATTACGCAAAGGTCAGCTCTCATAATCAATCAATTAATCCAGATTTTCTGTAATAATAAAACAGTCGCTTGTACTTGATCCCAACTAAGATATAATTAATCCTTATTGGAAGCAAAACCAGCCTATTGGGTTTTTGAGCATTCTGGATAACAGGTCCCATACCTGTACAGTCTCCCGTGACAGTGCGATGTAAGTGATAAGTGTGCTGATTCGTAAAGGGAAAGAGAACTAAGAGAGTGCAGTGTATAAGTTGTATAGAGTCAGTGTGCTGTTAGGACACATAGGAGAAGGCAGATAGGGAGCCGCAGTTAGTAGTTATGTGTGAGAGTGTTAAATGACAGACAGTAGCGCTTTCCCCACCTGCAGCTGCCCGGGGTCTCCCCGCTGTCACCACTTTACGTCCTGCTGTCACTTGTTCACACCTGTGGGCCGCGCAGTTCCGCCAGTGCCCGTGAGTGAGCGACGACTCGCCGCACCGTGTGGAAAGGCAACCGAGGGAGCAGGAAGTGTGGAATTACCGGAAAACTCTTAAACTACACTGCTCAGCCGGTACCTGCAGCCCTTTCCTTGCCCCTCCCTGACTGACCTCCCTACACACATACAGACACACACAGACGTGGCCTCAATTCTCTTCGTCACTTGGCGCCCTGAATGGGGGTGGGGATTACTCGGGAGCTTCTCCAGCAGCAGCAGCAGGTGCCATGAATCTTACTCACCTGTGCGCTCTGTTCTCGCTCCATTAGACTTATACACGGATCTTCTTATTGACATTATAAGTCTCCTCAAAACGGGACTGTTTCTAAGTCGTAGCCCAGCGTCAGCACTAGTGTTTGGCACTCCAGCTGTTGGACAAATACAAATCCCACAATTCCTACATCAGTGTCTCTATTCGGGGAATTGTGGGATTTGTAGTACTGCAACGTATTAGAATTACAAATCTGTGTTTTTTGGTGGCTAACATCCTGTCTGATTGTCACATTCACTTTTACTACAAGGATGATTCTTTTGGCTCTTTTCAGGCAAACTGGAGGCAAGTTTTGAGGGGTTGTTTTTGCTTTCCACTACAAAGATAAACTAGCAATTGCTTGTCTTTTTCTCAGCCTCAAGTGCTAGGAGACATTTATTTAGGAACAGAAGCAAATACGTTCCTCTTTGCAAAGTAAAAACAAACAATTTCTTTTCCTTCCTATTAGGGATGCACCGAATTCACTATTTTGGATTCGGCCGAATACCGAACCCGAATTTTCACATGCAAATTAGGGGTGGGAGGGGTAAATCATTTTTTACTTCCTTGTTTTCTGACAAAAAGTCACGCAATTTCCCTCCCCACCCCTAATCAGAATATGCAAATTAGGATTCAGTTCGGCCCGGCAGAAGGATTCGGCCGAATCCTGCTGAAAGAGGCCGAATCCTAGATTCGGTGCATTCCTATTTCCTATGACAGAGGGCACTAAGTGGTGAATCCATCCTGCCAAGCAAGAACAGGACATGACTAGGGATGCGCCGAATCCCGGATTCAGTCCGGGATTCGGCCTTTTTCAGCAGGATTCGGCCGAATCGAATCCGAATTTGCATATGCAATTGCAATTGTTTCCCCTTCCCACCCCTAATTTGCATATGCAAATTAGGATTAGGTTCAGTATTCGGCCAAATCTTTTGCAAAGGATTCGGAGGTTTGGCCGAATCCAAATTAGTGGATTTGGTGCATCCCTAGACATGGCACTCAACATCCCATTCTATTCCCTGTCCTTGCTGTGGAGAATGGCGGTTGCCCTGTTCTGGGGGCTGTTAGAGGTTCGCATTTTAGTGTTAGAAGTAGTGGTGGAACTACTGGGGGATCATCTAGCGCATGTAGAGGGGTAGGTGCACATTCTGCAGCGAGGTTACAAAGGCCCGGGCCTAGGGCAGCAAAATAGTAGGGGCAGCATGCCACCCCTAATATTCTGCCGCCCTAGGCCTGGGCCTTTGTGGCCTCGCTGCAGAATGTGCAACAAATCCGGGCCTGAACGTAACTAATCGCATGCACATGCACGCTCACACCGGAGGGGGGTATGCGGGTGGGTGCTAGGGCCGTACGGCCGGGAGTCAGGACCACACGGCCTTGGGGCGCCCACCCTCTAGGTCCAGCGCTGATTACATTACTGAGCAGAAGAGCTTACTCACACAAACGCATGTAAGCGCCGAAGGGAGGTTGGGACACAGCATGTTGCATTTTTCCTGCATTCGGCGCTTACATGCGTCTGTGTGAGTACATCCGCATTGAAAAGTATTAATCGCGTCTACTTCTGCGCTAAAAGAGAACATCCATCTAAAAAATTCAGAAACACCAGAGTATTTTTGTGATTTTTTGGTCACAAAACAATGAAGTAAAATTGTTTGTGCAAAATTGCAAATTAGGTTCAGTATTCGGCCAAATCTTTCGCAAAGGATTCGGGGGTTCGGCCGAATCTAAATTAGTGGATTCGGTGCATCCCTAAAAATGACACTCACCATCCCATTCTATTCCCTGTTCTTACTGTGGAGAATGGCAGTTGCCCTGTTCTGGGGGCTGTTAGAGGTTCCCATTTTAGTGTTAGAAGTAGTGGTGTAAATACTGGGGGATCGTCTAGCGCATGTAGATGGGTAGGTGCACATTCTGCAGCGAGGCTACAAAGGCCCGGACCTAGGGCAGCAGAATATTAGGAGCGGCATAATAATATGCTTTTGGCTCAATGGCCGAGTGTTTACAAAAGTGCCTAAAGTAGCTCTAAAAAAGTTTTTTTCGTTTTTTTAGAGTCAACTGTACTGCAACTGTTTTCACATGGCAAGACTTTGATAGGGCGGCTTCTCATCTTTGGAATTCCTTCCCATGTTCCTGTCAGAACATGAAATATATTCACGAATTTACCAAGAGCACAACAACAAATAATTCACCAAAAGAAAGACTATCTCCAGGTTCAGGTTGATGAACTAACAGTATAAAGATAGACTTTTGCACCACATTATCTACATCATCTCCTCCATGCAAATATCCCACATCATTTCTGTATGACATCAATTCTGTAGAGAATTTTCCCGACTATAAGTAAATAGGGAGAATTTGCTGGTGAATCTCACAGATAATTTACACATGCAAATAATGGCATATCATGCTCACTATAGCGTACTTCATTTTAAGCAAATGTGTGATGTCTAGTGAAAACAAGCTTCAAAAATTGGGGGAGTTAACATGAGAAATTTAACATTTTAGTCAATATTCCCCCTTGTGTCTTGGCTTGTGACAAAATAGAATACGACCTTTTTAAAAACAGAATAATTTGGGATTAAATCTTCTATGCCAATGTTACACAATAACTTAATACAATCAATCCACGTGTCTCATTTATGAAACAATCGGTGACCTGACTTGACACATTCAATCAGCATGAACTGTGGGTTCTACATACACATGGCCTTGTAATGAAAAAGAATACAATAAAAGGGCCAATCTGCTGACTCCCAAGTGAGTCCAACACTGCAAACAATTTCACATGGAGGAAAAAAGGTATTTATTTACATAGTTAAATAGTTCAGTATAGAACTTTATATAAACTTACATTCACATTGTAGGTTTTCCATCTTGTACGTAATGTATAAATTAATTTACAGCAGTACATCTTCAGCACAATAATTACCAATCCACTATTTTTGCAGTGGATATTAAAAAAGCAATTTGTCACACAGTCTAACTAAGTGCTTTAACAAGCCTGCTGCTCCACAAACCAGTTCCACTCATGACCTATTCACAACAGAAAGTTTTGTCATTGTTCCTTCAACACACCTACACTGGGATGGAGGCCGTACAACTAAACATATTAATGAATGACCTGCTAACCAGAAACTTGCCCCGTAAGTCCAAAGAAATAGGAGTAACCAATATGTTGATAGATATCAGTCACTGTCATACTCTTCAATCTTTAACTCTTCATCCTCCATAATTGCTTGTGCTGCAACTGGTTGGGGCTGACTGGCTGGCAACTCACTTTCCAGTCCTTGACTGGACAACAGTTCCTTTCTATCAGCCATGGAATTGCCAGCGTCATTTCTTTCTATTTGCATTTCAGTAAGGTTATCTTCCTCACCACTCTCGCCATCTGGGAGTCCAGAATCTTTGTCTGTGAGTGCTTCAAGTTTTAGCCTGAAAACAAATAGGAGATTAGACAACAACATATTAACAGATTAATGAAACAAGCTGTAATGCGTGCGTTGATATGAGACAGATCCTAATAACACCTGCATACTTAAATTAAAATTGCTCACAAAATGTTAGTACATTTCCCCTTTAAAAAGTTTGGACAACTAACCTTCCAAACTGCCTTTTTAACGGTAGCCGGCCAACATCTTGAATAAATGCAATTTGTGCTGTAAAAGATAAAATAAATATATTCATAATGGGATGTATGTATAGTTTAAATATAAAAGAAAATTTAATTAGAAAAGATGTATACAGAAATTAAAGACATTACAGTAATAGAGGCTGCTTACTCATGCTTTGGCTTGGATCCAGGATTTGCACCAAGCTCTTTAGCAACACAGCAGTTGTAAATAAACACTGTACACAAGGGTACATAACAGCTGAAATACTAGGGCTTACATCTAATGATTTTCAGGTGATATCGGAGGTTCACTTCCCAGCCGTGCAAAAGTTAAACTTTAAAGGTGAAACACCCCCTTTAACCAGTTAAATCTGCTGCAGAAAGCAGGCTCTCTTTACTTGGGAGTGGAAACAATACACTTAAGGAGAACTAAACCCTAAAAATGAATGTGGCTAAAAAACTGAACTTATTGCATCAGCCTTAATTTTCAGCTTCTCAATACCGGCAATGATCCAGGACTTCAAACTTGTCACAGGGGGTCACCATCTTGGAAAGTCAATGATGTGTTTGTAACACGAAACACATAAGGCGGAGGACACAAATCTTTTCTACGTGATTTCTAAAATTTGTCGGAAGATTGCCTTTATTTGAGTGCCTGCCACCAGATTTATTCATGGTTATCTGCTCCCCAAGCTGAGGGCGGTGCACCTGGGCCACTTCCTATATGTGGTGAGTAAAGACTCCACTCATATTATAACTCCTCTCTGTTTCATTATCATCTTGGAAAGTGTCTGCGATACTCACATACTCCGTGGGCTCTAAGCAGCTGTTGAGAAGCTAAGCTTAGAGGTTGTTGCAAATTATCAAGCAGAAAATGAGGTTGGCCTGTAATATAAGATGATGCTACAGGGCTGATTATGAAATTTGATTGCTAATTGCACTGGTTTCTGTGCTGCCATGTAGAAATTATCTGTATCAATTACTAATCAGCCTTATATTGACATTTCTATGCTATGTTTCAAATAAAGGAATGGGTGCGGCTCACCAAAAGTCTTTGTTGGTTTAATTCCACGGGTTATCCTGTGTTCGATATCCCAAATCAATGTATCAATAATGTAGTTGGTTGTGGAACAAACCCAAGGCAGCAAGTTGACTGCAATACTCTTTATTGGGAGGTAGAGTAACTCTACCTCCCAATAAAGAGTATTGCAGTCAACTTGCTGCCTTGGGTTTGTTCCACAACCAACTACATTATTGATAAATTTCTATGCTATGTGTACTGTATATTGTGAGTGGGTACCTAAGTTCAGTAAGTGACAGCAGCACAGAGCATGTGCAGTGAATCAGCAGAAAAGAAGATGAGAAGCTACTGGGGCATTTGGAGACACAAATCTTTACTGCTAAATAGGGATACACCGAATAAACTATTTTGGATTCGGCCAAACCCCCCGAATCCTTCACGAAAGCTTTGGCCGAATACCGAACCAAATCCTAATTTGCATATGCAAATTGGGGTGGGAAAGGGAAACCATGTTTTACTTCCTTGTTTTGTGACAAAGTCACGCGATTTCCCTCCCCATCCCTAATTTACATACGCAAATTCGGATTTGATTCATCCGAATCCCGAACCGAATCCTGGATTTGTTGCATCCCTACTGCTAAAGGGCTGTGGTTGCCTTGGGCTGGTACAGAAGCCCAAAACATAATCTACAACATTTCTAGTTACTTTTTTAGTTAGGCTTTAGTTCTCCTTTAAATGGCTTTACCAATAATAATATATGGAAGCATTTACTGTCCTTTATTCTACTGTACAGTTAGTTGCCCGGGATTTTTAGTAATTATATTTATGTAAAGAAATATTTTCAGAATAATGAAAACCCTGCAACTTCCCCACTACATGAAAACCCATAATCCATTACTGTAGCAAGCGGATGATTGACAATGAGCTGCACTGTGCCTTTAAATGTAAAGACTTACATGGATTCCTCAATGGATTTGTGAGCATTGCCAGATACGGTACCACCTGAGTTTGAAGACCAAGCGGTGTGGAACAGAAGGTTGAGAAGAGAGACCTTGCAGCAAGACAATTTTCTTGGTGCTGTAGAAAAATTATTAAAATAAACCAAAATGAAATTATGGAAAGGAAGCAAAAGTAAGAGTACAAAATTCTGCCATTTTCTAATCATTCCTATGAGATTTTTACAAGTGTATTTATCAAGGGGGAAAGTTGAGTTCACCATTTGATAAATACAATTCTAAAAATCCCATAGGAATGAATAGAATGTGGGTGAATTTTGGTGATGAGCTCTAATCTCACATTTTCATAGATCTGCCCCTATATGTAATGATATAAGCATTTCCTGCTCTGTAACCCTTCTTCTGCCAGTATGGAAAAACCATACATCCTTAAGTGAGATTTAAACAAACATGATTTACCCCACTAAAAAGGCCAATAATATGGTTTATTCATAATTAAGGCAGAACAAGGACAGTTCCTCTTCACATGTATATATTTTAGTATAAAAGGAAGAAAAATTCTGCGCACACAAAAAGCTAGATGCCAAATTCTTTCATATACATTTGAGGGAAACTAAACAGATTGACCAAGTCTGAAAATGTTCTGAAAAATTGAAATAGGATCAGTAACATCAAAATTAAATATAATGAGCAGTATAAACCTGGAAACAATTTTTTTTCTTTGCTAAACGCACTCCCCTCTCTGTTTCCTTATAAACTTGGTAGCCTGTTAAAAGGCAGATAAAGAGTCTTGTTTAAACAAATCTCTCCCTTCCCTAAGAGGCAGCCTTTGTTAGGCTCTGAGATGAGAAGCTGGCTTCTTCTGCTCAAATAAACACTTGGTGGAACCAAGAAGGTGTAAAGTGCAAGTGGTTGCACTTCCAGTCTTTGCCCTGTTTAGTGCAAGAAATAACAAAAACAGATTTTTTTTTTTTAAATTGAAACACCAGACACAAAACACGTTAAAGGGGTTGTTCACCTTTAAATTAACTTTTAGTATGTTGTAGAGAGTGATATTCTGAGAATGTGCATTTGATTTTAATATTTTATTATTTGTGGGTTTTGAGTTATTTAGCTTTTTATTAGTATTTATTTATAATTCTTACCACTCGAGTTTGCAATTTCAGCAATGTGGTTGCTAGGGACCAAAAACCCTAGCAACCATGCACTGATTTGAATATGAATAGGAGAGGACCTGAATATAAATATGAGTAATAAAAGTAGCAATAACAATATGTTTGCAACCTTACAGAATATTTGTTTTTAGATGGGGTCAGTGACCCCCATTTGAAAGCTGGAAAGAGTCAGAAGAAGTAGGCAAATAATTCAAAAATAAATAAATAATGAAGACCAAATGAAAAGTTGCTTAGAATGAGCGGATCAGAGTTCACGGCAGGCATCTTTTGGGTCTTCGGTAATCAGACGAGACCGGCATGGCGGCACATGCACAATAGAGCAATTTCCTGGATCGTTACAACTGCGCAAGCGCCGAAATTGACGGAAATTGCCGAAGCACCGAAAGACCCGGAAGATGGCTGCCGTGAACCTGCACCGAGGAGTAAGTAAAGACTAAATAATTGCCTAAGGACTCTGTTATTGTTATATTCATATAGTAAATATTGTTTTTATCCGCACCTCCTAAAAAAATCACCATTGTCATTAACAAGTCCAATAGTTAAGGATGTGCTGACAACTCTATAAATAACAATTTGTTTCGAAATATCCAAAAAGAAAGGAACAGCCAGAACAGTTATTAAAGTCGCACAATTCAATATTTGTAAATATAAAATAAATTGTGTGGGAAAAGAAAAAAACCCAAACTGGAAAATGAATCAATTCAATTCATGTGTGGAATTCATTGTGATTTCAATACATTTTATAATAAAAAATAATAAATTAAACGAATTAATTAGAAAATTCATAAACATGAGTATCCCAAGTACTTTTCATACCAGATCGACACACATCAAATATTTTTCATTGTTTTTAACTTTACTAATTTCTCCCTCATCGTACAATTTTAATAGAGCCATTGAATGTTACGTTTTATTCAAGTCCAATTTTTTGGTATCACTGGATTGAGAACTGCTTATTAGATATTTGGTGCTTTTAGTCACTTTAAGCATTTTATATTTATGAATTTTCTAATGAACTGGTTTAATTAATTTATTGACCACAATTAGAAGTTTTCCTTATCACATGAAATGTATTGGAGTCACAATGAATTCCACACATGAATTTGAATAATTTTCCAGCTTTGTTTTTTTTCCTTTTTCCCCAAAAATTATTTTCTATTTACAAATATAGGATTGTGCCACTTGAATGACTCTTGTGGCGGTTCTTTTCTTTTTGGATATTTTGAAACATATAGTTATATTCAGTAGTGCAATATTTCAGAGTTAGAACAACCACCAAGTGTTTTTTACCCCTGTAGCCTGTACTAGTGACGTGCGGGTTGTTATTTCCCCCGACCCGCACCCAACCCTGAAACCGCGCTTCCACATCAACACTTCCGGGTTGCTTTTATAGACCCGCGCCTCCCCGCCAATGACGTCACAAAAGGGGTAGGGCAAGCAGGGGCATCAAACCCGGAAGTCGGAAACCGGCATTTGACGGTGATGCGAAAAAGAGTGCAAGGTCGGCCAGAACCCGCGGTATGGGGCCAGCCCGCACATCACTAGCCTGTAAAGCACAAATTATGCCCCTGTAACAACAGTTCAGCAGAAAGAAATATGGAAGACAACAGATAACAAAAAGCTTTAACAAACTGACACAATTACCTTTTTATTTATTGCAAGCCACTGAGGTTTATGTAGTGGCTTGAACCCAACTCCTCCTTGACAGTTGACAAAAGCTCTGGCACTGTTAGAATGTATGATCCCTCTGCTTGCCACTGAAGAACTGTACACACTGAGTGTGGAACGGGACTGTAAACAACGAGAGAGAAAAAGTGTTTAAGAGGTTAACTACGAACCGAACCATTAACATACATACAAAGTATTGTCCTAAAGTGAAAAGATTTCTTTTATACAAGTGTACTGACAAATGCCTTATATATTTTTTATACTTTGAACATAAAATGTTGTGAGTGTCGCTATATTAATCTCTTTAATGTAAAAGCTTGAGTTGGTAATTTCAATTGTCTTACAAACGGGTGAAAGGTTAGGCATGCAAAACGAGCAGATCTGATTGTTTTGTTAAAGTGCACATACAGTAGATACACAGCTGAAAAAAAACAAAATAGTTAACAGAGAACAATTTCAATATAACACTTTTAAATACACAAGTGCAAGATAATATTAAAGTACACTATATAAGCAAAGAGCCCACAAAATATACATACATACAGTATATACATATATTATGTAACGAGCCTTACATTCCAATCACCAGAGAGCACATCGGCACTGCTTAGATATTCGCTTGCTCGGACTACATCATCAATATCCATGAAGAATTCCAAATAATTCTGGTGAAGATATAAATTGAACAGTTCTCCATTCATGTGAGACTTTTCCACAACGGCCTGATGAGAAAAAATGGGAACATAATGAAAGGTCAATGCACATAATTAGTGGAAAGTCGGCATTTGATAAGATTTCTGTATTATGCCCCTCCCTTCAAGCTCTCAATCGAAGTTAAATGGAGATTTCTAGGAGGGATTATGGGAGGACAAGAGGAAGGCTGTTGCTAAAGAAGGAGAACAATGGAGTCATTTGCAATATAAGATTGTAACACCTGCACATTGGGTAATAAAGCAAGAGGAAAATGGTTATGTTTTCACACAGAAGAAAGCACCCCAAGTGATGCATTTTTTGCACAAGAGAAGTGCCGACCTTGTGTACTTTCTTTGGGGGCAGCAGGTTAGTGATAATAATCACTGTTAATTCTCCATTAATACAGATAAGTACCTGTAATTTATTTATATATATATTACCTCTGGAAGGATGAGAAGCAAGTCTCTGTTATATTCAGATAAGTGAGCAGGCAAACGATAAACATCTGTATCATCTGGTACGGGGTCTCCTGTAAAACAATATTTATTCTGTGTCAAAGAAGCAGGAAAGCACACAGGGCAATGTAATAAAAAGTGCAACGTTTACCACTGTCTAGTAACCCTTAGCCAACCAATCAGATCTTTGTTTTTTTAGCAGCTGACCAATAAATGTTACATTCTGATTGGGTTACAGATTAAAAGCACCTTTTAGTACAACAAACTCAATAATATCTTGGCAGACAGAAACAGGGGGAAAAAAAAACCTCACTATTCACTTCTACCAGCCCGCCAGCTATTTTCTGCCCACTAACAAGGAAAATCATAGCTTTAATGTTAAATGTGTAATATGAACAACTTTGTCAACAGGATGTATGCTTGCAATAAGAGAACAGTCTTACGTTTGCAGTAAAGTATTTTCCCCAAGGCTCGGAATAAAAAGAGTGAAGCATCTTTCCCACCAATTGCTTGTACTTCATCTACATTTTCTCCACCTTTCCGTGGCTCCTTTTTAGTCTTTGATTTGGAAGAGGGTTTTCCTGATTTTGATGCTTTCCCTCTGCTTTTAGACCAGCTATCATTTTTCAGAGATGAACCTGTAGCCAACAAAACAAGATCATAATTTATACATTTCTAAAATTATAAATACATATCCACAATAGTAACAGGAATTAAACAACCTTATACATTTATTATAAAGCCTTTACAAAATTATTTGATTTGTCTTTTTGTGCACTTGGCCAGAGGACTTTCACGGCATCAGGACTTTTTAGGGAGGAGCTGTAAAAACTCCCAGGCAAGAGTGGCAAAAGTACCCTCCTACTTTACAAAATAAAGCCAAAACTTCCT
Organism: Xenopus laevis; assembly: GCF_017654675.1. Classification (NCBI taxonomy): domain Eukaryota; kingdom Metazoa; phylum Chordata; class Amphibia; order Anura; family Pipidae; genus Xenopus; species Xenopus laevis. The sequence goes on from NC_054371.1 coordinate 198,417,385, forward strand.
TTCCGAAATTGTGAAATGTGACCTCTTGTGCTAAAATTGTTCATCTCCATCTAGATATCTTCATCTTTAAGTAAAGTTTACCAGGAAGATTAATCTCATAAAGACAAATCTGAATTAGATAAAGATAATGCCACCTTTTGTTGTCTGGGGACCATGAGCTACAAATTCTTATCCGATAGGCGGCAGACTGTGTTTTGGGCAAGTCATCATGAATTACTTTTTAGTCCAAATACAGGGTAATAGTTTTGAATGCCAAAATTGAAAATCCACAAAACCTCTAATGTTAGGTATTTGAAAAAAAGCATATGAAGGAAGCCATTTCTCTTAATGGTCTCTTCTCTTACTGAACCTGTAGTATTCTAACAGTATGCGTTCGGATTTTATTCCACTTACAGAAGGATGAGTAATTTTATCTTTTTCTCTTCTACGTGGCACAAACAAACATGTGCTAAGGGTAAGAGAGCATACAGGAAGAGCATGAGCTTGTAAGCAGCTGAACCAGATAATGGACAGTGAGAATTATTAATTTATTTACAAGTAGCATAGATGCAGGTGGTGGGCATGTTATTCATGCTTAACAAGTGATGCAGATTTGAGGCAGTAACCAAAAGTACTGATATCCCTGGAGTAACAGCATTTGCTGGTTTGTCAAATGTAACATAGCTGTTCTAGCATAAAAGGGCTTCTGAGCAGAAGTCAGGAATAATACGTGTAGTGTGCTGTGGTGATGCATTTATGCCACTTGGTGAAAGCCGTTTATTTATTTGAAGGAAGAAAAAGATTGGCAATGTTTTCTGTTTCAGATTACCTATTTTGACATTTATAAATTTAAGATATGTAAAGTTTTACCTTGCCGAGCTGAAAACTGAAGACTATTAATTGCGCTTCGGATATCCCCTGAACTGCCAGTACAGATTAACTCTAGTGATGCTTTATCAGGAATGATAATTTTTCCACCACTCTGTAGCAGACAAAGATAAAATGAGAAAATAAAAGTACATATATAATATTTATTGCTACTTCTATCACCCCTGACAACAAAGTGTGGGAGCTCAGTGCTCCCAAAGTGACAAGAAGTGTTCTCTGGGAATACAGCCTGCCGTGCCCCAAAGAAAATCTCAGTTGACAGCCAGAAGACCCTGCTTCTTTTCTGGCAGTGGAATGCTACTAAAAAGGCCTATACGTTTAGAAAAACACAAACACTAAATAAAATATTTGCACTGTTCAAATTTTACTATGATTTAGATCGAAACAAATCCTTAATCATGAGCAGAAAACCCATCATCAAGCATTACCATGTACTGCTCTACATTATGGAGTTCCTAACTCCAATGAAAAATTTTTAGTATTGAAAGGAGACCCTTGGTAGCTGAAAGCCCTATAAATAAATATTGATAATTACTAAATAGTTAAGTGACTTTGTTGTTATCGATCTGTAATTGATGGGTTGTAGGTTCCCAGCATCCAATATATGTCTACTGCACTTCAGGCAGTACCACCTAAAACACAAGATACTACTTACTGCTATGCATTACATATAAACTAGTGATGCACAGAATCCAGGATTTGGCCTTTTTTGGCCGAAGTGCCTGGCCGAAGCCAATCCGAATCCAAAAAAAATCACATGACTTTTTGTCTCAAAAACAAGGAAATAAAACAGGATTTTTGATACTCACCTTTAAATCTGTTTCTCTGTAGTCATTAGGGGGACACAGGGAACAATGGGGTTAAGCTCCATTCTCCAGGAGGCAGGACACTTGAATATTAATTAAGGGGCATGCCCATCAAGCTTTACCCAATACACTGTACACTCCTATTCAGTTTGTTCCAAAGCTGCAAACGTAATTTCTTAAAACTCACAACAGGCAGAATAAGTAAACAGTGAAACTGATCAAAACTCGACCAAACGGTCACAGCTCGTTGAGGGCGGGAACACTACCTTATAGGTGATCCATGTATCTGATATTGAACCTAGTGGTTCGAATGGCGGATACAGCAAGGCATCAAGCACTAAGTTGAGATCCCAGCCAGCCACGTGCGTATTAAGTCTTCATTCGCCAAGCGAGATTGAAACAGAATTGACAGGGCCGACACCTGGACCTTGAGAGAGCTGAGCTTAAGGCCTAGCTGTAGCCCATGTTGTAGAAACACGAGAATTTGTGGTATTTGCAGTTCAAGAAAAGGGAAGTGTGAGTCCTTGCACCATTTGAATTAGGACTGCCAAACCCTGTGATAGGATATGGAAGATGAGGGCTTTCGAGCCCTTATCATTGTGGGTATAACCTCTTCATCTAGCACTCGGCTCAGCCCGATCGACATCTCAACAGCCATCCCATCAAAGCGAAGAGTCCGGGGTTGTAGTGTGCTATGGGTCCCTGCTGGAGAAGGTCAGGCCTGCAATCTAGCCATATTGGTTGCGCTATTGACATCTCCGCTCAAGGATTTTTAGTTTAAAAAGCCTTTATTTAGCACATGGCTTTCATGATCTGCAACAATATGTTTCGGGCTTGCTTCCAGCCCTTTTTCAAGTTACTGATACATTTACTGTGTTACAATTTATACTTTCTCAAACAGCGCCATCTCTTGGCTACAATGTGTAACTTCTCCCAACATTTCAACAAAGAATCAAAATTGTATCACTTATCTCTTTTAGTTACATTTAGGTTAATATTTCTTACTCAGTCGCTTAATCCTTAATATATATACAAACATTAAAAACAACCTAAGTTAAAATTCTCACCAAAATATAGAATATCATCTAAAAATGGGGTGTAGATCATATTCAAGGTTCTGGCCATGGGGTTCTAATGTTTCCAATAAACAAATCTACTTGGCTTCTTTTTTTTAATAATTCTCTAGTTCTATTGCCCCCCACGACGAAATATGGGAACCTGATCAATTACTTGAAATTTCATTTGATGAACCTCATGACCTTTATCTGTGAAATGTGATGCAACTGCCTGATCTAGTTTTTTTTAAAGGGGTGGTTCACCTTCAAACAACTAGTTGGTTTCAGATAGATCACCAGAAATAATGACTTTTTCTAATGACTTTCTATTTTCTATGTGTAAACGTTTTTCTAATATTGAAGTGTCAAGTGTCTTTTTTTCCCCTTCTGAAGCAGCTCTGGGAGGGGGGGTCGCCGACTCTGTAAACTGTTCTAAATGGATACATTTAGTTGATACATTTCTTATCTTTGTCTGTGAGCAGAATCTCTGGGTTTCATTACAGGCAGCTGTTAGAATTGATACAATAGTTGCTAATACTCCAGAGATGCTGCTGGGAAATCTATCAACTAAATGTTTCAAAATTGTAGCAGTTCAGAGTCTGCACCTGAATTACTGAGCTGCCAGACTCAAACACCAGAGACACGAACATCGACTTTAAACTTAGATTTTGGAAAAACAGTAAAATATAAATAATGGAAAATAATTGGAAAAAGTCATTATTTCTAGGGAACAATCTAAAAACAACTGAAAAGTGTTTGGAAGGTGAATGTAATGTAATTTAAAGAGATAAGTGATACAATTTTGACAAAGTTTTTATATAATCCTAATGTCTCAATTGTACCCTAACCTTTTAGTTTGTAAACTCTAATCTCTAGGTCCTTCTAACCCTATTGTACTCTGTAATCCTTGTTTGTTATCCACCATTTATTTCCTGTTTGCTATAACTGCAGTAAAGCACTGCGTATCTTGACAGCGCTATATAAATAAATGATGATGATGATGATTCTGTTGAATTGTTGGGAGAAGTTATACATTGTAGCCAAGAGATGGCGCTGTTTGGAAAAGAAAGTATAAATTGTAACACAGTAAATCATGAAAGCCATGTGCTAAATAAAGCCTTTTAAAACTAAAAATCCTTGAGTGGAGCTGTGTCAAATATTGGAGCTTGATTAATACAGTCGGAGAGTGGACCACTGGACACGTGCACCGCCTGAAAACAAGAGGTGACTAGAAAATTACTATTGACATCTCCTGCAGGTCGGTGAACCAAGTCTTCTGAGGCCAGTATGGGGCCAAAACAATTACTGTCGATCGAGATTGCTTGATCTTTTTGAGGACCCTTGGTAGCATGGAAAGTGGTGGGAAGACATATGCCAGGTCGAACTGCCAGCGCTGAGTCATGGAATTCACCACAACAGCTAACGGTTCTTTGTAGCAGGCGAAAAATCTTGTTACTTTTTGATTGTTTCTAGATGCCATTAGGTCTATGCTGGGACACTGTGTTGGACACTCCCGGAATGTGTATTGCAGATAATTTTACAGAGTTGGTCTGTGCACAGAGAAGAATCTACCTGGCTTCCGCCAGCGCCGCTGGACTTCATGTTCCTCCCTGACAGATTATGTAGGCTACTGTTGTAGCTTTGTCGCTTTGGATGCGTATTGGTTTTGCTCTAAGTTGACCTGTCCATTGAACTAGGGCCAGCTTTACAGCTCTCAGTTCCAGAATATTTGTCTGGATTCCTCAGGAGACCACTGACCTTAAGTTGACTGATTGTCCCATGTTGACCCCCCCCAGCCATGGAGGCTGGCATCCGTGGATATCACAAGTTGCCCATGACTGACCTATGGCTAGGTTCTCCGATCTCAGCCACAACTGT